>NC_056747.1:499597225-499769725 GCF_019279795.1 Protopterus annectens | reverse complement strand
GTTCAATTAACTGCATCGAAAATGTTTATTAATCTGTTGATTGAACATTATGATAAGCAGTTACCTGAGGACATGGTCAAACTAAAAGCTAGCCAGGAATGTATTCGAATTTTTGAAAGGACTCAAAAGTATGAAGACATATATGCAGATTTTTTTGCTGACATGGACAAATTTGAAAAGAAGCTACAGGGGTGAAAAATGAAAAAATACACCAGATACTTAAATAATTTTAAGAACGAGACCGTTTATGTTAAGAAGGAGCCTAAATGGTGGGTATGCTTCAGTGATTCAACTGGTTCAAATAGACCTAAAAGGAAGAAGGTTAGGTCTATCTTGAGGAACAACATGTCCAGTATGTCTGAAGGTTCATCTAGCGTATCCAGTACAGATACTGAATCGGATGGTTGAAGCAAGGGGGGTAGTGTGTCACCAGCTTCCAAGAGTACAAAAGCCCTTTAGAAGGGGTGGTTGCAAGCATCGAAAATCCATTGCTAATGGAATTGAAGCAGGCCTTTCAGTCCCAATTACAAGAACAACAGAAGGGAGCTTAACATCATTGGACTCTAGCGAATTAAATCAGTTGGTTATAAATCTAACTGAGAATAATTTTTCGCCAAGTGAATTAAGTTTGCTTAATAAAGGTCTTGGATATGTACCATCATTTTATGTTTCTCAATATGATGTTATAATTGATGTCAAGTGGCTTAGTAGACTGCTTAATTTGAAGTGTCATTTTATGCATCAACATAGTGATTCAGTTTATAATGCAAATCAATCTTTTCATTTTGCACCGTCCACTTTTCAACCTCCGTACCATAGTACAGTCAGAAAATTTGAACAACTTGTTATGCATGATTTGTATTTGAATCAGGCTTCCATTTTTTGTCCTTCAGGTGATAATCTTGGGGTTGATGAACGGAAGGCCCTCAGTTCATTGGTTTTCAATGATCAGGTTGTTATAGTAGGAGCTGATAAAGGAGGGGCAATAGTTATATGGGACAGAAATCAGTATAGATATGAAGCATTGTGACAATTGACAGATCCCATTTCGTAATGTGCCCTTCCCTTAGACCCAATAAGGGGTTTTAAACATAAGATAGATGTTTTTTTACAGGAGGCTAAGGAGGTGAATGCTATTCCAGCACAACTTTTGTCACATCTGACTCTTGAATTTCTGGTTTCTCAGTATTTTTACTTGGTCCCGAAAATCCATAAATCTCTAATAAGTCCACCTAGACAACCTATAGTAGCAGGTAGGGGTTCATTGACTGAACACCTGTCTGAATATTTAGAGTTTAAGTTAAAACCACTTTTGTCTTTAGTTAGAGCTAGGATAAAATACACTAAAGAGTTTCTAGTACTTATGGATGATTTACAGGTTTCCAATACAGATTATTTAGGTACATTAGACGTGCAGTCCTTGTACACTAGTATACCCCATGAGGGGGGTATTACAGTGGTACAATATTGGATGCAGCAGTCGGGAATCTATGCTGACAAGGAGATGGATTTTCTGTTGTCACTATTGAGGTTGGATTTGGAACCCAATGCATTCACATATGAAGGGCAATGGTATTTGCAGATGAAAGGGACAGCAATGGGGGCAACTTTTGTCCCCATCTATGCTGATCTCTTCATGAATTTTTTAGAAAACCAGTATATTTATGGTGAACATGAGTTCCACACCCAGTTATTAATGTGGTATAGATATCTAGAGGATTATTGGGTGGTGTGGGAAGGGTCAAAGATAGAATGGCAGCAATTTCAGGGGTATCTTAACCAAAATGCATATGGCTTACAGTTTCTAAGTAAACTGGAGCTTTTTACCATCGAGTTTTTGGATGTTACAGTCACAAAGGCTATTGATGGTACTATAATCAGCAGTTTATATAGCAAGCCTTTTTCCAAGAACTCAATTTTACATGCAGGGAGTTGCCACCCACCCCACACCATCCACAACATCCCATTAGCACAGTTCCATAGAGTCAAAAAAATTTGCTTTGAAGAAAGAGATTTTGAAGTGCAAGCTTCAGATTTAAAATCTAGATTTATTAGTAGGGGCTATGCAAGAACAACCATAAGTCAAGCATATGAACAAGCTAAAAAGAAACCGAGAACTAATTTATTAATGGAGGCTGAGGACAAGGGAGAGTCTTGTTCAAATACCCCAAGATTTATCACCACTTATGGTAGTAATACACACAAGGTTAGGACTGTTATTAACAAATATTGGCATGTGTTGAACACAGATCCTTTTTTCTCCAATTTGTTGGGTAATGTTTGTCAATTTGGATATAGGAAAGGAAAATCTTTGGGTCAATATTTTGATTCTTTCAAGAATGGACAATCAATACCAAGACACATTTATCAATCAAGAGGGGGTAGTACTTTTTGTGGATGTTGTAAGTATTGTAAGCTTATATAAAAAACGCAGTTATTCACTTTGGTTAACACCGCAAAAGTTCATGATATTAGAAGTTTGATAACATGCACCAGCACTTGGGTCATATATTTGGCCGTGTGCCAATGTGGTGCATTTTATGTAGGACAAACTTCATGTACCCTGAAACAGAGGATAGCATTGCATATAAGTGACATAAATTGTCAAAGGGCTAGAAGTGCATTATTTAAGCACAAACTTATACATAAGGGGGCACATTTTGTGTTTCTTGGTATTGATAAAGTTGACTCAACAGTTAATAATGACAACATAAAACATAAGATATTAACCAGTAAGGAGCGTCGATGGATCATTAATTTGGGGGCCCTTCATAAACCGGGCCTAAATGACTATTGGTGAACATTTCTGGTTTTTAGTTTCTTTAAAATCTGATATGTAATGTAACAATTCATAATGACCAACTGTTATAGGGCTGAGTACTAATGCTTGATATTTAAGTAATATATATGCACTGTGACTTTAAGTGTAGCACTATTTATCTGAAGGTTTACATTGTGGGTTATTACACTGATGATGCCAGGGGGCGAAACCGGTCTGTGGTTTGGACTGTGGAGTTGAATAAACATGGAGGAATACGTGTTTTGTGACTTCCGAGATTTATTTATTTCCTGCTACACTTTTGGAATTACTGTGCTGGAGCATGGTTTGGGAACTGTGTGTATATATGTGTGTGTGTGTGTATAGGGATAAACTATATAGGACTTCTCCTTCTGATATAATGAAAACTTAGTTCTTAAATATTGTTTACATTACTTTTAGGCTGCCTTTTGTGCTGAGGTCAAATAACCCTAACATGAAAGGTATCATAGTGCCAGACTATGACAACAAAAACCCTCTAAAACACTGAATGTGCTAGTTATGCATAAGCTGTCATGTGTAGGCTCCCCAAGGACAGTCCACTATAAAACATTCAGGGGCTGCTAATAAGATAATTTGATCAAAACACACATAATCTGTCCCAGTGTTATGTGCCCCCATCTGACATCAGCTCAGTTGACTGTGAAGGAGTCATATACATTTAATGTTCATGCTTTCTTTTTACAGAAAATGTCTTGCCAGTAAACTGTCTCAATATCATTCAGAAGTAATCCTGTAACTTTCATCTTCTGTTTTCTTTTACCCACCACGTGTCTCCAACCCCCTCAAATGATATGCATATTCTGTATATTTTTAATGTCACTGTGAGACAAAAATAAGAAAACACAACAACCATAGTACTATATGATTGAACTGGTTATGTAATGACCCAGTGATTTAATATGTACTCATCCCATTTTTCAATAAGATATCCACCTTCTTTATACACTGCTGATTTTTTTAAGTAGACATTTTTTACACAGCTTCTACAGTGTGCTACATATCATCCCCTGCAGATATAATGTAGAACTTTCCTTAATATTTAAAATAATGTTTCCAATTATACTGTTCCTATGCATCCTGAACTTATATTTCATATATATTAAAACTATTTTTTTAATATGTGGAAAAGATAGAAATAAGATGTTGTTCGTGTACCCTGTTTTTCTACATGCAGTTTGGAATACTTGCCATTTTCAGTTGTGTTTATGGCATTATTTTCCAAGCTATTATTATTTGTGTTATGGTTTGTAAATATGCATCATTAAACTCTACTTTTACTCAGTTGTTTTTTAATAAACTAAACTACAGTTTTTCTACCTTCTGTATAACATCTACAGTTTAGTGTAAATCCATATTCTTCCTTCTAAGTATCTTTCTTGAAATAACATGATTAATTATATCACTATATTCTAATCTAATGAAATAAAGAACTGTTTAGCATTTTCTATAGCTAATTGTTTTTTTCTTATGTACTCTGCAGGAGAGGATTTTGATAATCACTGTGAAAATCTTGATTATTTGTGAATATTGTGCAATAATATATTATTCCTCATTTTAGCCAAATGTTTGATACATGCATAATTATACTACTTTCATCCTTATGGCTTTTATTAACATTTTCATGTGATAGTTTCCATACGAGTGTCATTTTCAAATCATTTTATTCTGTTTTTCTCTAGTGTACATACTGCTCCAAAATAATTGTATGAATGGACTGGCTCTATTTCTAAGCTTCGAAACCAAAAGATGAGATCTCATTTTACTGCAGCTAAATACCAATAGTTTCATATTTAGAATTAATTTCTAATCATATGCTTGTGTGCGACTTTACAGCTTTTATTTTTTCTTAGCAATAGAAGTTTTAATATTACAGTTAACAGATCATCTGCAAAACTTTATTTTTTTTTCGTAGTAATGGGAGACTTCATACTAAACTTAAAGGGGTATCTGAAAATCTCATTATTGATACATAGTCTTTCCTTATTTTTGTAGTGGTTCTTTTCCTGGGACAGAGTTACTACTACTTCTCTAAAATATTTTATAAACAGGAGTGTAAAAATATATCCTTGTTGAATCCATTTTATGGAGAACAATTCAGAATAATACTTTTTTTTTTTTTTGCTGTCCTTACTCTAGCTAACAATACGAGTTTCCTAGAGTCATTTTTAAATAAAGAAAAAAAACTTTCTCTCTTTTTCAGCACATCTGCAAACTAATCATTTGGCTAGTATAGTAACTGTATTAACTAAATGAATTACCGTACAGCTTCCTATTAAAATAAATGGAAAATGTAACTTAGACTTGAGAGTTTGTGCTTCATTATGCTTTTAAATAGCTTACAAATATACTAAAATACAAAAAGTCCTACCATAACGGTAATCTTGTACTAAGCTCATTATTGTTTCTCAAAGTTAACAAATCTTATGAAAGAAAACATGTTGTTTCAAACTTATGTTTCATGTTCTCTTAAATATTTCAATTAGGCTTTTGTATTTGTCATTAGATGTTTTACTACAGTATAAGTATGAGTGTTAGACATTGTTACATGTTCAATCAGTTTGAAGAAGTTTTTGCATTCTACTAAATGTGAAAGCACTTACTATTAAAGTTTTTATTTTTTGGGTATTACATAATGCTGTTTTATTTTCATATTCAAAGTTTAGTGTGCTACAAGATTATTGGTGTATGTTGTCCATTTGTTGTGGGATTTTTCAAAAGCCTTTTGTTTTAGTTCTCTGATATAAGTAAAAGTCATTCAGTAGAGTTTTAGTCAAAAAAGTATCTGTCATTAATGTACAATTTTCTTAGTGATTACAAAAATATGTTGGATACTAAATTTTCAAAATACTTTGCAGAACAGCCAGCCATAGCACCATATAAATTAATCAGTCTGCATATTGTACAGGTACTGCACAATCCTTCATCATTTCCATATGGGAATATATAACATGTTGGAGATTCTAATGCAGATATCTTGATTAACTAGATAAAGCATGTTGATGATGTGGAGGGCAAAACAGATGCTCAAGGGTGTATATTTATTTGAGTGCAAATCCATTTGTTCTGCACTACACAAGCCACTAATATTATTTAACGCCCTTATTCTTGGAAGAGTTAACATAAGTCAACATTCTTTGTTGCATTTCACATGCAGCAAGGTAATATGTTAAAAAGCAATGGAAACCGGCTACTGGTGTGGTTCTAATACATAAATAAATAAATATATATATATATATATATATATATATATATATATATATATATGTGTGTGTGTGTGTAGATATATATATATATATATATATATATATATATATATATATATAATGCACACACACGCGCACACACACACACACACACACACACACATACATACACACACACACACACACACACACAATTAGCCATAACCATGAGTAATATAAGGAAATTAATTTGATGCCATCACCTATAATGGATATGGTGGCTATGATCTAATTTAATTATGGGAACAAGAAAGGCGCTGTGTAAGAAAATAAAATGCAGATATTATTCATGTTTTTTTTTTTAATGTTTAGCTTGCTGTCTTTAGGCATAATCAGACAAGTGCAATATTGACTAAGACAGTATGAACTTTAATAAAAGCATAATTTTATGATTTATTTTATTAATAAATAAACTATGTATATTATTATATACTATAATTATAGTGTTTCCAAATTATTCTGTGAAACATAGCTGTCTATTTCAGTGCTGTTTGACTAGGGCTTATTTTTTCTTCTTTTCCATCGTTACCCTTTTTAACTACTCCCCCATTCTTGTTTGAAAAATGTTTAAATTAAGGAAGGATAAGCCCTGTCTCTGGGTTAAGTCTTGAATGTGACTCAGAAAACCTTTGGAATCTCTTCTTTTGAAGGAACTGGGATGGAGTATGGTGGGGGGGTTGAGTGGCAAATATCAACTTGGCTATCATAGGAGGAGTGTCTGAAATTCATTATATAGTTCAGGCATGCTCTGATGGAGACCAGCACTTGAATTCTCATGGCTTCAAAGCCTGGCTATCATTTGACAGTAGGGGATTCTGAACAGACTGGTGTCTCAATGATGCTTATGCTTTTGGAGTTGCTCTGTTCAATAAGGATTCCATTCCCTTGCATATCTAAAGATGTCCGCCCTTGGCTAGATATAGTATGCACACTTCCTGCTTAGGAAATCATAGCATTGATGAAACTGATACAGCTGGGATTTGACAGCCCCAGTGAGACAAGTGGATGAGTTAAAGGGGGAATGATTGATATCAGCAGTGGAGGATGCGGGATCCAAAAAACTTGAAAAAAACATAATTAAAGACTGTTGGTATATAATTGGCTGATTACAGTGATCAGCATTTGTCTTGGAGTTACTACGTTTAGTAGAGCTATATGGGTCTAAAGCCTGCTAGACTGCAGGTCTGGGGGTTAAGTCTCTAGCAACATTTATATAGTTATTACTTATTAATGAAACTTTTCACAACTGGAGCTGGCCAGCTGTGTGCATGTGTGTGAGCAGATATGCTTATACATGTTTGTCAGCCAGTGCATCTAGAAAGGGACTGGCGTGTCTTTACATCATTTAGCCTTATTTTATCTTAACATTGGAGCAGACTGTAGTGGTCCAACATTACATGATGAGAATCTTTTGCAGAACATGTGGCTTATTTTAATCTTTCACTGTTACAGGTTACTTGGAACTGATTTGTAGTAATGTCCTTAGAATAGAAGCACATGCAATGTGGATCATCCAGAAGAGAATGAATAAATCACTGAAAACAGAATGAATGAATGAATCATTCATTGTTTTGTAGGGAAATTTGTAGAGGACAGATTAAGTTGCAACATGTTCATATATGAAGATTGAACAAGCAAAATGAGATAAACTGAAAAATAATTGCCTAGTATTGTGCTATACGTTATCAGTCTCATTTCCCCAGTGATACCATCATCCTTCTTCTTGACTCATTTCTTCACTAAATAATTATAAAGAGCTTCTCTGTCTTAGTTCTAACATTTACTACAAACTCAAGAGTTTCTTATTTAGCCTTCTCCACATTTCCAGTTTAACTCCTGACATAACCTTTTAACACATTAGTGGAGGAAACGCTTACATTTGGTTCACATTCTGCTCATGGAGGGAAGCAGTGAAACAGAGTCGAGCAGAGTAAAAGAACTTGAAGTAGATGCAGTGCAGCCCTGGCTTTTAACAGCAATCAATGTGCATGGAGTGCACAGATGTGAAAGTCTTTGTTGGTAGTAGCATGCTCCCGCTGCTGTTGCTATCCATTTCAGCAAAGAGAATGATGGCACTACAAATAATCTTGCTACAAGATGTAGCCCACATGCTAGAAGTTTACTATTGGGGAGGTTTTGTAAAGTGGCTCATGGTTAACTTCCCACCTAAGGTGTAGCAGTTTCTATGCAAAAAAGCATTGCTGATGGTCGCCAGAGAGTAAGCCTGTGGCTCGTGAAAGTTTAAGATCTGATGGCAGGATGACACCAAGCCAAAATGTTACAGGGATGTCTGGGATCATGGAGCGATTGTCAGACTATAGCTGCACTCTACGTGTTGTATGCTAGGATGTCTGCAATGTTAATGGGAGTCAGGGCTGTTTCATGAAAATTCTTTATCGTTGCTAATATGAGATAGTAGAAGTCTACTAGACACCACCATCCAGACCCGCTCATACTTAACACACACACACACACACACACACACACACACACACACACAGTTGTTGTTATGTTCAGAGATGTATTAAGGTTTCTGTCCTTTTTGGGGGTACCTCACTGTAATGCTTAACTTGTTGGTTATGAGCTAGAGAGAAGAATTTGTGATCTCAGCCCTCAGATCAGGCAAGGACAGAGGCTCGGGGCCAGAAATAAATATTCATGAAAACAGTGGCATACTATTATTAGGTTATCAGTTATTTTAAAATTCTAACAAAATTAAAGTAAAACAACAATAAATCACTGAAAAGTCAGAAAATATTATAACTACATGAACTGTGAACAAGTACACTTTAAATCATGCCCTTCTAAATTTACATGAGGTTTCTTTTCCTCTGAGAACTTTCTAGGCAGTACCCATGCTTGCCATAAATATTGACAGTGCACCTAACATTTTGCTGTGTATGCATCTAACCAGACACTCATTACTGAACTGATGTACTTTATCTCATTAAGTATTTGGATGGCATTTCCTATCTGAAATTACAGTAAAAGTAAATTCTAAAATATCTGTTCCATGACATTCTTGTAGCAAGAATTTCAAAAAATGGAACCTTTTGCAGCTATGGTTTTGGAACATTTTCTTAAATCCATTATCTCTAGCATTCAGTATTTAATAAAGCATTAAGATTCTTATGTTTCATTGACAGAATTAGATTTGCAGCTGCAACTGGCCAGATTTTACAAGCAAAACTTGAGATAGTGTCTCTTTCTATAGTTATTTAAAAGAATGATGGGGTTGAGTTAATCTGATTTGATGATGAAACCTAATATATTTTTTACTGGATATAGTGCTGAGTCCTATCTATCTCTATATGCATATGTATATGTATGTCTATATAGTGTATTTACTTTTGCTATGTTATTGCATGGCTAGAAGCTACAGTTTGGGGTCACCTTTGTTTTTGTTTTTTTACTTTTTATGTATGCTTTACTGATGATGTACTTTTATTGTGGAATTCCTATGTGTAACAATAATAATTCTTAGACTATCTAAAGAACAAAAAGTACATATCTGAAGTTTGAAATATCACAGAGCTTTTATTAATTCATTTGTTTGGATATTATTCTTTATAAGCATTATGACATTACACTGTTTACAAACATTTATAGGAAAGAAGTGAGAGAAATAATTACTTAGCTTGTAATAATATGCATCCAGCCCACACCAAACATGTGAAAAGTATATTCATATGAGCTTCAGGACTGACAACCGATGACAATTTCTTTCTAGAGAAATAGTGAGCCTGTTTTCTTTTTTTAACCATTATCCTGAGAGCTTAATAACTGAGACTTTTTCATCTGTGTGTAAAACCAGGCATACAATTCATGCTTCAGTAATCAGGAAGGGCTGAACTGTGAGCTCCTACACAGGAGGAATAGGTGTTTGGTTTGTTCAGGTATTCCTCACTTTCATTTGACAGATTTAATATCTCATGAATGTAGTGTACCATTTCAGAAGAGGCATAGACTTCTTGTTTATACCATGCATTAATTTGTCAGAGCATGTCTGTGGGTGTGGAAAGAACTGAAGTGCCCAGCAGATTAGATACAGACAGGGGAATGGGCTGAAGATTGTGGTAGAATGAAAACTATCTTGAGATTTTAAGTATACATCTGTAGGATTGTGCCCAGTTTGCATTCCATACCTCATGATCAGAAAAGAATACAATTCTGCAGAAAAGCTACCCGTCCAAGAAATGAACTAGATAACCAAAAATGTGAGCCAGCAAAGTGCCACTGTCTTGCACATAATCTTTTACTGCATGGAGCATAGTGATTGCACTGCAATAGCCAGAAAATACAACTCAATTAAGCTCTTCTGTATTGCACGACCTGATCTTTACAAATATTAAGCTCCCCCTGCTTTAGTTGTTAAGATTGGGTATAGTGCCAGGCAGTTAAACCTGCCAGTACTGACCATCAAAAGATAGAGGTAGAATAAATATTAGATTTGTCTGCCTGATGTCTGTGTTGGCAATGTGTCCCTGACCTTGTCTAACATAACAGAATCTCTTACACTGTCTTTCTGACAGTACTCACTAAGTACTTTGAAAGCTGACAAACCACGAAGAGATTTTTTTCTTGTAACTAGTAGTACATAGAGCAGATAAAGCTCTATGCACTAAAATGAAATATGATTGGGCCTTTGATCATAACCCTTTATTATGTTTTCTCAACATGGATGCTATGATTCCCCCCGTGAGCTTCACTTTCTAGGTGAATTTCTTGGCATTCAAGTCTCAAATGCATAATAGGCCAGTCATCATCAACAAGGTGTTCATAATCCTCTATGAAATGCATTATATATGAATGCCAGTTAAACTGTACACCATGGAATTTGATTGGAAGTGATATGCTGTTTTCTATTTTCTGTAATTAGAAGAATGTATTTTGCAGTGTTCATAAATTTATTGCATATTGGACTGAACGATTTGAATTATATATACCTATATTTACATCTTGTGTGATTTCTGCTGGACAGTAAACAGAGTCACTCATCTTCTGATTGTCTGGTGGCTGTGTGCTTCTGTGGCTGTATAGGTGCCATATTTTTTAGACTCCATAAAGGACAATGCTGTAACACCTTTACATTTACTTACTTTGCATTACAAACTTAGTACATCAGAAATGGGTGTCTGTGTTTCTGTCTATCTGTTTACTTATCTGTCTATCTATACATTTATCTATGCATCCATTTTTTATCTGTTATTATAAAAGCAACTCCTAGTAAGCTAGTCTTAGTGACATTTGGAGTTAAGGCACTGATTAACATACATTATGTCACAAGTGTGGTAGATATTCAAGAGGGAGATCTTGCCAGCCTGAGACGAGAGAGGTGTTTTATCAGAAAAGTACATCGCTAAGTAAGCTTTTATTTTCTCCTTCAATATGAAAACAGGGTTCCTTACTTTCACTTCACACCTGGGTGGAGGGTGACTATTCGAGTATAGGTCCAGGGAATGAACAACATCATGCTGAAAGGGTGGAGTGAAGAATGTCTTGGCATGTAGGTGATCATCTATATGCCTATGGACAATTAGTATTCCATTGATCAAGGTCAGAAAAAACAAACATCTTGAAAATATCTTATATTCTGTGGCTGTATATGGTGGTATATCCTACCCAAAATGTAAACTCCTTGCACATCCCCAATGACATGAAGAAGAAGAGGAAAGGGCTAGTAAGAGCAGATTAAAATAGGGCTGACATCAGGAATAGTTTGTTACGGAGGATCAATAGTTCTCCTTAAAATAAGTAAATAAATAAAACAGGAACTTCTTTATGTGGAAACTAAGCAACTAGAATCCAAAACATTTTAAAATTTTAATAAAAATACACTGAAAGAAAACAGACAAAATGACACACAGTGACAATCGCACTTTTTTAACAATGATTAAGCACTTTCAACTGTAAAATAGGTCTTCTTCAAAAAGCACACAATCATTATTAAAAAAGTGTGTTTGTCACTGTGTTTTTTTTTTTTTTTGTTTTCTTTCAGTGTTTTTTTATTACAGTTCATTTTGTTACCACTGTGATTGAGGCTCTTAAGGTAGTTATTCATTTATTTATTTTTGAATTTTAAATGATCTGCTGCCATCTTCCATTTCTGGTGTTCTTGAAAAAATACCTACTTCATGGAATTTATCCCACTCATGCTTATTTCTGTCTAACAGATAAAATACAAGATCATTCAGATTGCATATTATGTGTGACATTCATATACATATATGTATATTTATCTATATGTACGTGTATGTTTGTGTGGTGTGTGTTCACATGTGCATATACAAATTTTGTAGTTTTGTTTTATGCCACCATATGGCTCAGTTAAAAAAAAAAGTTATACAGCATTTTCAGGCATCTGTAACAAAATGCAGATTACTGTATAATAAACTGTAAAATTATCATTGCTCTTGTAGGTTGAGAAGCTAACAGAAAGTAGTACTGATTATAAGTTTCCATATCTCATCCAATCTGGTCTCCAAGAACCTACTGAAAAGAATGTCAAAGAACCTGCAACAGTCAACTATGTTATGTTTCAGGTAGGTATCATATAAGCAGAATGGCACAGAGACCAAGTAAAAACTGTGTACTTGAAACTGATTTAACATTATCATGAAAATGTAGTTCAGTGGTTATAGATAAAAGAATGATCTGAACTATTTAACACCTTTGTTTTCATTGTGTCTTCAAAAAAGTACTTTTCTAAGCTACCTGTTAATAATTATTTTTCCTTCAGTCTTTCTGTGCTGAGGAGCATATCTGCAGTTGTAGAGCAAAGACTGCTTTTTTATTCTCCTTGTTATAATCATCCTTTCTCATTCCTTCTCTACAGTACAAAGTTAACTACCTCAAGGTAAATGTCACCACCCAGCGATACTCATTTTATTGTACATTCTTTGTTAAAATGTATGTGGTCACAAGGAGGTCATAGTTTCATAGTTTCATAGTTTGGTACTAGGCTATCTGCCCTGGGGCATTTACAAGCCTAGCCATAGTAATGTGGCTTTTGCCACCCCATGTAATGGTACAAAAGTGTACAGAATAGATTTAGAATACTGTGCCTCTGTCTAGTAGTGACACAGTGAAGACCCCCTTACATAATAGAATTAGTTTACTGTGCCTCTGTCTAGTAGTGACACAGAGATGACCCCTGCTGTAAACCTATGATCTCCCATCCACTCGTCAAGATTTCTCTTGAAGAGAGTCAGTGAGGGGCTCTGCCTAACATAAACTGGGATTCTGTTCCAGAGTAAGGGAAGCCTCTGAGTTATGAATCTGTCCCTCCAGCATGTCCTATTCATATTTGTGCTGAGGTTCAAATCTTTAGCTCTCGTGGTTCTGATTGGACATGGCCTTGTACATCAGGCACAGATCACCTCTGAGTAGGCAGTATGCTACTGAATAGAGTTGGAGTTTCTTTAGTCTGGCAGCATATGACATATGTTGGAGACCGTTGATCCTTTTGGTGAGGTACTTTTGGGGTCTCTCTAGCTGTTGCAAGTGCCGGGTGAGGTACATACCAAATGGGGCATTGTACTCAATCATGGGCCTGATAAGGGAGGAGTGCAGGGGCACAATGACCTCCTTTGATCTGGATGTGAATCCCTTCATGATAAGGTGGGCAAGGTAGAAAGTCTTTTTAACCACTTTGGCAATGTGGGTGTTAAATGAGAGGTCACTATTGACTTGGGAGGTCTCTGATTACTTTTTCTGTACTCAGTGGGTTACCGCCTATGTGATAATTTGTGGGCACTTTGTTTTTCCCAAAGGGGATGACTATACATTTTTTGGCATTTAGTTTAAGGCCATGACTCCGGCACCAGTTGTCCGTTTCAGTAAGGCCTTTCTGTAGGATGTATGTGTCAGCTGGTGTATCGACTATGGTGCCTAGTTTGCAGTCATCTGTGAACTTTGTCAGCCACAACCCACCCATGTTTGCTTTCACATCTGAGAAATAAATGCCGAACAAGAGGGGTCCCAGGACAGAGCCCTGTGGGACACCACTTGTCACTGGCTTTGAATCTGACATGGCTCCAGCAATTTTGACTTTATGGGTTCTATCCTTTAGCCAGTTTGCCACCCATCTTGTGACATATGGATTTACATTTAAGCTGTTAAGCTTGTCTATGATGCCAGAGTGGGGTATTGTGTCAAAAGCTTTAGCCAAGTCCAGGTAGGCTGTATGGACTGCTTTGCCCTCGTCAATGGCTCTAGTGACTGTTTTGAAAAAGTCAACCAAGTTTAAAAGGCAGGATTTACCTTTTACAAAGCCGAACTGGGTGGGATCAAGTGTTTGTAAGTCCCCAATGTCTCTGTTTATTAGTTCCATAATGATTCTTTCCATAGCTTTGCAGACCAGGCTGGTTAAGCTTATGGGGCGGTAGTTACCAGGGTCAGTAGAGGTGCCTCCTTTGTGGAGTGGGACTACTGTTGCTGTACGCCAGTTTTCAGGTACATATCCTGTAGTAAGGCTAAGGTTAAATAGCATTTTTATGTGCGGGTTTAGCTCCTCTTGGAGTTCTCGTAGCACGCAACCCGGGATACCGTCGGGTCCCATTGATGCTGTGTTTTTAGCTTTGCTGTGGGCAGTTCTCACCTGGACATCTGAGATGACAGGGTGGTTACAGTCAGCTGGGATGAGTATTTCTTCTTTTGGGGGTGAGGGAAGGGAGAAATTTGCACTGAACCTGTCTGCCAGAATGTTGGCAATATCTGTGGGTTCTGTGTATTTTTTGTCATTGTGAACTAACTCTGAACATATCTGAGGGTTTCCGCCCAGGTTTCTAACATAGCTGAAGAAGGCCTTGTGGTTATCTTTAGTGTCCATAGCGATTTTTCTCTCAAAGTTGGCCTTGGATGTTTTTATGAGAGAACGTAGCTTTCTACTAGTGTTGATCAGAGATGCCTTCTCTTTATGGGATTTTGCTCTGACGTGCAGTAGCTTCCTTCTTTTGTTATACAATTTGTTTATGGCTGGGGTCCGCCTGCCCTTGGTGGAGAGGGTCTTGGTTTTATTTGGGATTGCATGATCCATGCATTCTTGGAGATGTCCGTAGAAAGCATTTGTGAAGGATTCTGCATTGTGGGGTGTGGTTTCTACTGTCAAGTGGGCTTAAAGGATACCATCTCAGTTTTAAGAATTGTAAAGTCGGCTTTTGAGAAGTTTTTCACTGTAGTCTTTTGTGTTGGGGGTGGAGGTGGGATATGTATATCCAGGGTGATTAGTTTGTGGTCAGACCTCACTAGTGAAGGGTATACTTCCAGTGTGGAGCACTTTGTCCCCATGTTTGTGATGATCAGGTCTAGTATATTATCTCCCCTTGTGGGAGAGGTGACTAGCTGTTCCATTGCGTTTGAATTTATGAATTCCAGGAACCTTTGGGCTAGGGTGTTTGGGCTAGAATAATGCACCCAGTCTATGTTAGGGTAGTTGAAGTCTCCCAATATGATGGTGTTTGGTGAGACATTCATATCCTCCAATGTCTTCAGGAAGGCTGAGTGGGGTACCTGAGATTGGGTGGGTGGTCTGTAACATGCTACCAGTTGTATAGCAGTTTTACCTATGGTTAGTTGCACCTGGATGGTCTCTGATGCTTCATGTGTTGCCACTAACCTGGAGGTGTGGGTGTCCTTGATGAATATGGACACTCCCCCTCCCTTTTTGGTTTGGCTCGAGTTTTGGGGCCGAAACGCATAATACGAGGTATAGCCTGGTAGTGCTGGGGTGCTCTCAGGAGCCTTGAACCAGGTTTCAGTTACTGCACAGACATCAATGTCCTCCATACTGAGGAGTGCTTCGAGAGCCTGCATCTTGAGATTTAGACTTCTGGCGTTGAGCAGCATTACCCTTAATTTTTTTCCATTTTTGTTTTCTAAGGAGGTGGCTTTGTCTTTTGAGCCTTGCCTAAAAAAGGCACTATGGGGGAGGCAAGAGCCTTAACCAATATCCGGAAGCCCAGTGGTGACAGATGCAAGCCATCCCTTGCGAAGCAGCGTGGCTTGTCCAACATGTCATCCCAAGCAGACAGACAATGGATCCCCCTAGAATGACACCAGTATTTGAGCCAGTTATTAAAGCTGGTCATTTTGTCTTTGTATTGTGGCATCATTCTTGGTGAGGGCAAGATGCTGCTCAGGGTCAGGGTCATACCAGCCTGGGCTACATAATCAGAGAGCTCCTCTATGTCTCTTTTCATGTAGTCCAGGGAGGTATGTCTCAGGTCATTCACGCCAGCATGGACAATGATGGAGTCATATTTGTACTTGCTTTGGAGTGACCTGAGTGCATGTGTTATGTGGCAGATCCTAGCTCCCGATAAGCAGCTCACTGTTACCCTCTCCTTGTTCAGCCTGGTAAGCGGAACGTCAGTGTGTCTGACTATAGAGTCACCTATTACTAGTGTATCAGGCATGGTGTTGGCCTTAAGGGCTGTGATTGTTTGACACACTGATTTGTTGAAGTATGTGATGCATGTGTTATGTTTTGAGGTGGTGGATTTTTGGGTGTCTGCCTTGGAAGCCTCTGTTGTTTTGGTAAGTTTTTTGTTAGAGCCTCCGAGTATGTCTTTGTGTTTTTATGTGTTTGGTTTGCAGATGTGGTAGGTCTATGTGGGACTGGGTTTGGTGTGTGTGTGGTTACCTTCTCCTCCTGTCTGGTCTTGCCAGTCCTGAGTTGAGAGAGTTCAGCCTCCAGTTTGGTTATATAGTAGCATCTCTCACATGTATTTGTGTTTGTTGGGAGGAGGAGAGGGTCGTCTGTGTACATGAGACAATTGAAGCATTGTCTCAAGATTCCCAGATTAACCAGCTGAACCGGGGAGGATGCCAGCAAGCTACCACTCGACATGCTAAAAAAATTTAAGGGAGTGCTGTGCCTTTACGGGAAGTGGGTACTCACAGGTAGTGTGCCTTTAAGGGAAGTGGGTACTCACCGGGAAGGTAGGTGGATGTAGTGCTTACTTTAGTTTGCGAGTGCTTACTTAGAAGAGAGATTTTGAGAACAAGTGCTAAGCTTATAGTAAAGCGATTAGGCTAGATTATTATAAGAGTATAGCTTTCTTAAGGGAAAATTTGAAGAGCAGACTTGGCGGAGCCAGAAAAGTTTAACCGGTGCTGCGCTATGTGCACAACCTTGTAAAAACGCTCAGAGGCGGATTTTAAACAGGGAACTTCAAAAGAGCTAGAAATGGTCCAAAACAACCAATTACTACAAGCTCTTGTGCTGAGGTCACTCCTTCAGGGACAGATAGGCTGCTCAAGGCTCCCCACTCCCACTGGTGAGCAAAGAAACTTCCTTCTATCCAAGTAAGGCAATGGACACCACAGGAACTACACCACAGCCCAGAATACAGCAAAGCCTGTATACTGGTCTAAACTAGTCGAGGAGAGGCGGGAAAACAAGGATATTTTTTTTTGTTTTTTTTGTTTTGAGATAGAAAGCACACAGAAAAGCTACACATGTCCTCCTAGTATATGTGCAGTGTTGCACTGAAAGCACGCATGATATGGACATGAAGCTTCTTTGCAGTCTAGAGAATACCACTGGCATTCTGACCTGTAAAAATTAGGTATTACTTTCGGCAAACTGCTCCCTAAAATGAATATGAAAATATTAAAAAAAAAATCTCTTTTCTCCTTGCAACCTAGCTAACAGATGTTTAATATATAAGAATTATAGAGAATATATAAAACCTTTGGTTGATGACTGATTTTTTTTTTTTTTTTTGGGGGAAAACACAGATTTCTTGAATATGGCATATGTAGATTTAACATGTACTGTGTGTGTTTTCTTAAATAAAGCTGTATAGTACTATTTTAATACTTGCATTTTTTGAGCAATCTGTGATGCAAGAATGAGAAACAATAACTGAAACATGAGACTTGCTTTGGTACAACACATCATTGGAGGAAGAATTCATTATTTTTGGGAAGGTATATTTAAGTACATTTCTGATACCAAGGATCAAATTATTTAATCTGAAGAATACTTGGAGACAATGTGATAGTTTTCTGAGGCTTGTATGGATGGATCACCTATTTTAAGGGCAATGTTTTGAATCTGCTGATTTCCACCCTGTATTTGTAACACTGAAGCAACAAGAAATAGCTGAGTTTTGGTAAAACCCAAGAAAAGCCTTTTATGTATTGTGTTGTTACCTTGGAGTTATATATATAATTTAACAGGATATACAAGAGGTACACGGAGCTTATCTCCCACTCAGAATTTTAATTTCTAAATGCAATGTGTTCAGAAACAAATATTTGAGTTTTTTGTCCCAGACTCATAATCTTTTACTAGGAAATAAAAAATATGAAACAAATCTATGCCTGTGACGCTGTAGAATAATATACATTAATTTTAACTAAACAGGAGCTCCTGATAAAATAACTGTCCATTGACTCTGCAACATACACTTTATTATTTTATTGCACATATTTATTCTTTTGTCCTGTACTAAGAGCACATCTGGAAAGTCACATGCATTTTTACACTCAGTAGAGAACTTTAAGCTGATTTATTTCAGAGAGTTTTAATTCATTATCATTGCAACAGTAAAAGGAGGAAAGGGAAATTATCCTGCTGTGGTTGCACTCTCAGTAACTCTTAGGACTGAATTGCAGTGTGGCAGTGATTCACTTTGGGCTGTGCTGTTCTCTTCAAGAGTGTGTGATTACAGAGTTAGTATATGCAAGTAATGGGGGAGGAGTCAGTACCAAACCCATGTAAATGTATATATATATATATATATATATATATATATATATATATATATACATACACATGAATATACCAAAATAAATCCCAAAGTATTTTTCACATAAGACTAACTATACTAGTGTAAATGCATGTAACACACAAAGAGAAGCTTCATAAAATGAGTTACAACAAGCTGTACTGTGAACTACTTGGACTCTGTAAGAAGCACAGAAGCTCTGAGATATGCTAAACAGTACAAGGAATTGCCAGCAGTGAAGATATGCATTGCTGACTGAAATGAACTCAGACAGGTTTACAGTTCATAAAGCTTGTCTTAAGATCAGGCCATTACAGCACTCATGGGGGGGTTCTCTAGATTAGCATTTAATTAGGTCTGCCCTAATCCTCATTTGTACATAGTGAACCAGAAAAGCCTTGAAGTCAAAACACACACAAGGCCTAAATGTAGGGGTATTGTACATACTCTTATCTTTTAATGTAATACCAAAAACTGCATGGAATTTCTGCATGCAAAATATCTTCTTTGGCTTTAAATCCATTCCTCAAATAAAAAGATCATTGCAGCTCTGTGAGTCAGTCCTGCTTGGAAATCATTTCAACATTATGCTTTTCTGAAAATTCATACCTGCGCCATGTCAATATTCTTGACTGTGTCCTTTCTTACTAATTTTTAGTTATCTATCTGCCACCGAATAATAATATTTTGAATAATGGCCACATTACTACTTTGTATTTAACCTTTTTGTTTGCGCACCTGATACTTGAGTTATAATATTGCACCACGTTTGCTAAGAGATCATATTTGCAAACTACATGCGAAAGAGAATGTATGCATTTGTGTATGAGAAGAGGCATTTTTAAAATCAGAATCTCAATGAGCACTGTCCACTTAAGTGTGATCCTTACTGCACCTGCCTGTCCAGTTCTGCCCAGCCAATGATCTGATAGCATGTCTATTCGTAAGTGTCATATATCATAGTACAGGCAGTAGATAGTTAGATTAATATTCAGACGTGTGCAGTGATCTCACCACATTTCACTTGGTATGCCCTATGCACTGTCACACAGTCTTACATAATAATAATAATAATAATAATAATAATAATAATAATAATAATACTAATAATAATAATCATTAACCAAATAGGCCTACTGGACACAGAGTCCCTTTTTGGGGACAACCTAGGAGCATTGTCTGGTAAGTGACTTGCAGTAGGCAAATAAAGGCTGAGGGAATCAAACCCTGTACTACAGGAACTATAGCTCACAGCCTTAACCTCTGTGCCAACTCCCATTACAAAGATAGATAGACTCACTCATTTGCCCTAGGTATTTTCAAGGAGGACACAGACTTTATATGTAGAAGTGGTATGCCAGTATACACCAGCTGCTGCAAGATGCCAGCATTCACTCAGGGCTCTAATATATATTTTTAGATACATTTTATGGTCTATTTATAGTATTTTGTATTTATTAGCTTGCAGCCTTCTATTTATTTATTTACTTATTCATTTATGAGCGGGAATATTGCTTTTTATTTAATTGTTTTACTTAGTTTGGTTGTATGATTGGCAGTGCTATCAGTCTGTTGCTTTTTAAGTGTGTATGATCTATTTCCTGTTACTCTAATGAAGTCTTGGTAAAAGACGAAAGCACTGAGGATTATTTGTTTGGCTGTTCAGTAAAACTCTCGGTGGTCGCTTATGATGGTTGGTTTTATTTTTTATTTATTCGTTATTAATTTTGGTTTTGGTTTTTGGCAGACTCCTGTTTAATATTTCTGCAGTACTGCATCTGTGGAAAAATCATGATATCAGTTTCAGGTAGCCCAGCTATAGCAAATATATGATATGGTAGGTGTAATACACGTGTGCCTTCTTTTTCATATTGTTTTTTTTATGGCCATCATTAGAATACCATTTATTACTGTCCAAATAACTTATCTTCACAAATTTGCTTGTCCTTCTACTAACCTTCTGGAAGCCTGCATATGAACTAATCATATTTAGCATGAGTTTTTCCACCTGGCATTCTCAGATGATTTTATTTATTCATTTTATTTTATTTAACATTTGGCTACAGTGAAAGTTCGACTGGGTAGGAAACCCATTTTCAGTGGAGGCCTGTGGAGAAAAGTACCATTAAATGGATAACAAGAAATGGCAATTTATGTAGTCAATTGCAATGCATAAATCATGAGAAACAAAATAAGCATTTACGTAATTAACAAGAAAGAATAATACATAGCCGGTATACTGGTGAAACCAGTGAGCCATATACTTGGATTTATCACTAAAGACTTATCAGCATACAAGCATTTTTCAAAGAAGATTAAGAAACTATGATTGCGGACGTACACTTTGCAGAGGGAACATGAACAATATATGGCAGGTAATGTATTTTACATGGTAGGTAAAGTTACCCCATTAAAAGAAATTAAGTAGAGTTATGTTTTAACATTAAACAGAAACCAAATAACTGGTAAGGTTATTTGAATATTTTACTGAGATACACAGATGTAAAAAGTTGTTGAAGAAAAAAGAAGGCAGTAAGAACAGGTGATAAGTGAGGTAATGATGAGCAGTGAAGAGAAAGACGCAGAAGCAAAGTTAGATAATCAATAATGGATGATAGATGGGCATGACAGAGGGGAGAAGAGAATATATAGTGCAGGAGAGGCAAATGTTGATGAGAAGGAGGTAAGTATTAGTTAAAGAGGAAGTTATTGTGAAGATATGGGGAGTGATGGAGACTTAAACTGGAAATGGGAGAGAGGCATTTGTAGTAGAATAGGAGGTGTTGGGTTGAAGTTAGTAAAGATTAGGATTTATAAAAAAAAATGAAAGGTTGACAAACAAAGACAGTGGGAGCTAGGGATAAGGTAAAGTGTAGATTAGAAAGAAGGAGAAAGAGTTGACAGAGAAGGTTGTTGTAGTAGGGGTGAATGTGGAGGAATAGAGAGAGTGGGAGGAGTTGAAGTAAAGAGAGGTGGGGGTGTGTGGTTGAAGTAGAGAATGTTGGGGGATGGTGGGAGTTGGTGGAGATTAAGTAAAAAATATTCGTGATGAAAGTGGAGCAGTAATAGTGGAATCAGCTTGGTTTGGGGCAGGGGCAAATGCATGCCATGAGAAGGTATTCTTTTGATATAGTTCTAATATCTAGAGGCAAAGCATTCCATAGTTTAGCCAATGAATAGGAGTAGAGGCATTGTCCGGCATTTTTATGTGGTCTATGTAGAGTTAGTAGCTGCTTATCTTCAGAACGGAGAGCCCTACCAGGTATGTACATTTGGAGAATTAATTTTAAGGCAGGACAATTGTCAGGTTTATAGATAATTTTATGAGTGATTGTCAGATGGAGGTAATTTAGCTGTTGGAGGAGTTCAAGCCAACTAAGTGCAGCCAGAGCAGTTTGATGATGTTTGAAATAAGATGCGCCTGTTGCAAATTTAGCAATTTTATTGTAACAGGGTTCAAGCTGATTTTTTATTGTAGTCTGAAGATTGGTTAAGATGGGGGCACCATATAGTAAAGAGGGGAGTAAGTAGGTCATGGCCAATGTTGTTTTGGTGGCCGTATCCATAAAGTTTTGTGCCAGTAGAGGATCCCTAGCTTGTGGTGTATTTTCATAATAATATTGTGTATATGAAGATCAAAGGTAAGTTTATTGTCAATTGTTACCCCTAGCAGTTTGGCATTTGGAACTATTTTGATTTCTGTCTTATTTAAGGCTTATATTTTAAAGATGAATGAAAGTGACCTGGGTATAAAAAGGAGTTTTGTTTTGCTGGGATTGAGTGGGAAGGCAGTTTGGGTTATTTGCCTAAGGTGTGCTGTGTTATCAGAAGAGGAAATGAGGGTTGAGTCATCAGCATGCTGGATAATGGAGCTTTGATAAGAAATAGTGTAGAGGTTGTTTTTGAAGATATTGAATAGGAGGGGACCAAGAATGGATCCTTGTGGCACTCCTGTTTTGTTAGTTAGATATTGTGAGAGACAGCCTTGCCATTTTACACATTGTTATCTGTCAGAAAGATAATTGGTAAACTACTGTTGAGAGGTAAGGGAAAGTTCTAGGAAAGCAAGTTGCTGTAAGACTTTAGGGTGTGAGATAGTGTCAAAAGGTTTAGAAAGGTCAAGAAATATTGTTGACGTTATTTGGTCAGAGTCTCTTGCTTTTTTAATTGCGTCAGTAGAGGATATTACTGCAGTTGTTGTACTATGTGCAGATCTAAAGCTGTGTTGGGTGAGCGTAAATAAATTGTTGTGTATAAGGTAGTCAGGAAGTTGATTGTATACACATTTTTCTAACAGTTTGTAAAAAGGAAATAGGATGGCAATAGGTCAGAAGTTGGTTAGTTCATTAGATTTCCCCCCTTTGTGTATTGGGGTTATGGTAAATCTTTTCCAGAGGGAGGAGATATGTGATTCTATAATGGATCTGTTAATGAGAATACTGACAGGGTAGGCAATAGCATCAGCAGTGATTTACAGATATTCGGAAGGAAGACTGTCAGTGGAAAGAGAACAGGGTTTTAGTTTATGTAATAGTTTGCATATGAAGTTAGTGGTTACTGGTTGCAAAGAGGGGATTGCAGGTTGAGGGACTGTAGTAGAAGTATTTTAAGAACAGAGGGAAGAAAAGGCACAGTGTTTGGGAGATGTTTGAGAAAGGGGTGGATTGACAGTAGCTGTAGAGTTAGGGCTGTTGGGCTTTTTTGATCATTAAGTTTGTGATACTTTCTATAAAATGTGCGTTAAACATTTCTGCTATTTGTGATGGGGAATTATCTGTGGCTGGAGAGGGGTTTTCTTTAGACCCAGGAGTGAGAAGTGATGAAATGGTACAAAACTTTTTTGGATTGCTTTTGTGGTCGATTAGCTGCTGTGAAAAGTACTGCTTCTTATCATTAGTTACTTGTTTTTTTTTGTTTGTTTTTTTTTTTGTTTGATTACATAGTTGTCTAAAATTTTGTAAGTTCAAATTATTTTTGTTGTTTTTCCATTCCCTCCCAGCTTTGTCTCTGATTACTAGTGACTTTTCTGGACTTAGCTAGCCAGGGTGCATGATTGATTTCTGTTCTTTTAGTTCAAAGTGGAGCTAGTCCATTAAGGGTGTCAAAGAATACTTTGCTAAAGTGGCTAACTGCATCATCTAGGTGAAGAGTTTTTAGCATAGACCAGTTTACGGACTTTAGCATATTAATGAAAAGTTGTTGATCAAAATTGGTTAGGTTACGATAACTTTTGTAATTATGGCCTTTAGGTGGTTGTCCTATAAATATATATGGGTAGGTGGTCACATCATACATTTGGAAAGGTACCAGAGTTGAAGTATTTGTTGGGATCTGTGACTAAGATCCAGTTCAGAATAGTTCTTGGATTGTTGCCTTTTTGAATTCTGGTTGGAGTTATGATGAGTTGCATATATCCAGAGAGATTTATAGTATTAGCTTAGACGTCAGCGAATAAGTTTTGTCAGTTGACATTAACATCGCCCATGATGATTGTTTCATTGGATATGTTTTGTGATATCCAGGATAAGATGTCTTCTAGTATGGGAATATTGTGGCCGGGGGAATGTACAAGACTGTAATGCATAGTTATTTAGATTTATTAATTTTTAAAAAAGAAATAAGGATTTCAGCATTACTGAATTGTAGAATGGGCTTAGAGTAAGGTACTATTATATATGAGCTGGGGTAAATTAAGGCTACCCCTCCTGTTTTTTTTTGTGATGTCTATCATATCTTATTATGGTATAGCCTGGTGGGCCAGTTCTGTATATTCAGTTTTAGCCATGTCTCTGTGACTGCTAGTATGTCTGGGGAATGTTGTGATAACCATGCATGGAAGTCTGTTCTTTTGTTACAAATACTACTGGACCTTATCAGAGCTACCTGGCCTGAATCAAGAAAAAACAATCATTAAGTACAAGGCAGCTCAAGTCATAAGCTAATTTTAATATGAAGCAGTGCAAGATAAATTGTGAGAAAAAAGAATTAAAGTATTAGGGAGTATTTTATTTTGCTGATCTTTAGAACACTAATACAGAATGTTGAATGAAAGAACAATAAAACTGCAATTAAGAGAGGATCAAAGAAATATCAGAAACTATGGTTAAAATGAAATGAATGTAGAGAGGCTGAATTAACTGAAAGTATGTAAAGTGCCTATATTAAAGAGGAAATATAGATGAGAAGTTGGGAACTAAGTAGCAATAAGGTGAATGAAAGGGCAGCTGGTGTGATCAATTTAGGGTAGGGGTGCTAAATAAAACAAACTAGGGAAGTTATATTCTAGAATGGATGAGGAGTGCCTGTTCACAGTATAGACTAAGTTAGGCTTAAGATGGAAAATGGAAAGGGAAGGAGTAGCTTATCAGCACGTTTTGGTGATGTACGAGGAGCCATTATAAAATATAAGTTGTATTGCAGTTCAATATCTTAAATTTCAACATACATTGCCAGAAAAGGGGCTACAAGATTGCAGGGATCTGGTGTCTTGAACACTCTTTTATTGATTTGAAAGTGTATTTTGCTCCTTCATTTTCCTGTGTACCCAGGTCTCCAAAGTATATGCAGTTTCCCCAGAGATATTTATAATGCATCGAGTACAGTAATTACATTTTAAATTTGATGGAAAAAAAGCTTTGTTCATTACATTTCTGATGTAAGAAAGGTTCTTTAAATAGATTTATTAAAAATCCTTTAGAACTGTTACATTCTAGATTATGCCAGAGAATAAGCAACATTCACCACAGAACAGTGTTGAGAAACTTAAACAGCTTTCAAAGTTGTACAAACACTTTGCGCTCTTACATTTTTATCTTTTTCCTCTCTGTCCTATTCTACATCGGAGCAGCTAAAGCTCCCATTTACTACAAACACGTATCTGGCAGTTCATTTCGTGTTAACAGCTGTCAAATCTGCAAAACACCTAAAACTCCTACTTTTTTCCCTTTCCTCTGTCTCTGTTAGTGCATTGAGAAGGTAAACTTCCATGCACTACAAAGAATTATGATCAGATCTCTCTCATCATAACCAAATTGTTATATATTCACAAAATAGATGACAAGATTTACCTCAAGAGCATCACTTTGCTTCACTCTTCAGGTGAATTTTGTGACGTCCATTTCTCATACATATACTAAATTGGTTTTGATCAAAGAGTCAATCATAACCCCTATATTTACAAATAATTACTTTTCTGTTTAGTGTTGGCATTTGCTGTGTGTGTGTGTGCATGTAGGGAAATGTGATTTATGTGATTTGATCAAAAATCAACGTCCACTTGCCCCAGAATACTGTATTTGCATTCAGTACGTTCATTTTTAAACTCCAGCCTATGTCTGATAAGCCCCTGACTTTCTAAAATGCATTTAAGCCTTGCTAAAATGCTTAGTGACTCTTAAGTGGGTGCTGATTTACTTATTTTCTGGTTTATATGATTATCTCTGCTTAAGAATCTCAGAGATGTAGTTTAGCATTCAAAAAAACTGTGTCAAACATGCATTAAAACATGATTTGCAATGTGAAAAATGTATCATGTAGAATAAGGAATATAGCTAGTTGACTTACACCACAAGATGGCAGTGAAGCTTAAATGAATCCTTGTATAATACAACATGACAAATAATTGAATGGCATAACTAAGGAGAACTTATTTACTTACCTCTTTAGCTGACAGCCTGTAAGAGCAGTATTTTATTAAAAGGCTAAGCACAATAAAATATTTGTTTACTTGTATGATGTCTGCAATAGTATCTTAGAAAGAATGCCAGTTTTACTTATAGGTAATTGAAGTGAGTGATTTTAGTATCTAAAATGCCAGTTACTGGAAATTACTCTCAAATGACTAAAGTAAATGAATAAATAATGAATGTTTAACTCTGTTTTGGAAAGGCACTAATTCATGATAATGTAGAGTGCTTTGATAAGGTTGTCTCACCAGCTCTAATATTACTTAATGGAGCAAAATGAAATGACATACTTCTTTTTAGAATGCAATAGTGACAAAATGTTCATATAAATAGTTTATTTTGTTGTTATTTTTTCCCAAAATAATATACCTGGTTTCCTTTGAATAGGTTGCAAGGTCTGTACCTCAATGCTCACTACACCTGCACTGCACATTCCTGTGACACCAGAAACCGTGGCATAATCAAAACAGCCTTTCTGATGGCAAAACTCACTCCCTGTTACAGTGAATGAAGATATAGTATTATAGGAAAATCTAGACAATGCTGAAATGTATTTCAGAGCTGTGCTCAATGCCTTTACATAATTTATTGTTTTCAAACAGTTTGTTTCATAAGTTTCAAAAATTTGTAAAGGACATGCCATACACCCATGGTGGCCTCCTCTGTTTTTCATGTCATTGTGCTTACTACATTCAGCTGATACCCACTATTCCGGTCATTACTGATGTACCCAAAATTCATAAGCGCACCCACAACCCACCAATCAGAATGATAATGGATGTTAGAGGTTCCATTCCCGACCCTTGTGCCAGATTCTTAGATGAAAATTGAAAACCATTACTAAGACAGCAAAAATACATTTGCAAAGATTCATGGAAATTCCTTGTGAAAATCATTGAGTTAAACGTCAATAGCGACTGCATATTTTTGACAATAAATGTCAAAGACCTTTATACTTGGATCTGACATGCTACTAGTTTAGCTTGGTTTACTGAGTACTTATTTGAAAAAGGAGTCCCACAAGATGAAATTAATGTTCTTAAACTTTACTTGACATTGTTTTTAAAAATAACATTTTACTATGCAATGGTAAATACTATTTAAAGCACACAGGGGTGGCAATGGGGTCAGCATGTGGGGGCCTCTTTGCTAACATCATAATGATATAGTGGAAGAAAAAGTATTTAGTGCATTCTGAACACTTTAAAATGTGAGTTATACACCCGGTACCCGGATGACAGCTTTATTGTGTGGGACAACTTTGATGAAACAGACAAAAAAGAGAAGATAGTGGGGTTCATGGAATTCATCAACAGTACCACTGAATTTTTAAAATTTACATACAAATATAACAATTTCAATATCACATATTTAGATATTTGGCTTATGAAGGATATGACAACAGGGGAATATATTTCTAGAATATATAGAAAGCCAGCACATTCAAACACCAACTTCCATTATACTAGTTTCCACTCGCAGACACAAAAGCGAGCAGGACAATTTGTCCAAGCTGCTGGTATGACTTCCATGTTTGAAGACTTCCTAGGCGAGTGTGTGAACATTAAAAGCCTATTCCTGGTTGGAGAATACCCAAATGGGTTTATTGATAAAGTGATATATGATGTCATAAACTTCCACCTCACATCAGATCTATCACTAATTGTAACTCCTTCAAAACTGATTTAAAAGCTACCTACCAGATGGAATGGCTATGCCTTTGCAATGCCCCAACATAATCATATATTATATCTTCCAATCCTACCTTATAGTTCTCTTCCTACCCACTATTATCTCTACCTGTCAATCTTCCTCTCAACAGTCACTCACTTAATTCCTGTCTGCTATAGTCGTTCATTTCAATTCTACCTACTATGAACATATATACTCTTCCTAACTTAGACTATTTATCTGCCCATCCCCCACACTTCAGCCTTTTTCTTTAACTATCTTCAAAAAAGGGTCAGAAACGCAAGGAACCGCCCTCCACTTATCAGAACCGATCATTGAAGAAGATGTAGGGAATGGAGACAATGACCTAGTCTGGAATATGTCCAGTTATAGGCTGACACAGTATGAGTACTCGGTTCTATCCAAGGGGCTGACATTCATACCCTCAGCCAGGGTAGATTGACTCTATGATCAATTTGCGATTGTTTTTGTGTAATTTGTCTTTATGTATTTTTTTTTTATGAACAATCTTATATGAATGATAACATATTGAGTGTGCCAAAGGTTTTTAGGAAACCCAGTACTTTTACACCTGCTTTTTCACCAGCTCTTAATGTGTTTTTATCTGCATGTGGTAAAGAAATGTAAGCAGCTATGGAACAAGTTGAAATGAGGTGTTGTAATAATTTAACGAGATTAGAGCAACAAGTATTAAGTGACCTGATTAGTAATCAATCAATAGTTATCTGTCCAGCTGAAAAGGGCGGCCCATTGTGATTTTGGATTCTGATTATTACTACGATAAGATGAATGAGATGTTATCGGATGTCAATGTATATGCACTTCCTGGATGTTAACATCGGGATGGAAGGTGACAGTTTATTAACTAAAATGCACAGGAAAGATTGCTATATACCATCCTACCTCCACAGGCAGAGCATGCACCCTCACTATATATTTGGCAACATCGTCAAAGGACAAGCTTTGAGAGTTTCACAACTGTCCTGCACTACAGCAGACTTTGATAGGAGCTTAACTGATTGAAAAATGAATTTATATCTAGTGGCTATGCCCGAAGTGAGGTAGATCGAGTTTGTGCTAAAGTGACTAGTGAACTAGTGACTAGTGAGGGTAGGGCTTGCCCATATTTTTCTGATAAGTGTAGACCTCTTGTGCAACCTTTGGAGATTAGCAGGTGTCCTCTCATTATGATGGCATACTCACAGGGTATTGATGTTGTGAAGGATATAATCAGAAGGAATTGGCATATACTGCAGACTGATAACAGGTGCTTGGATTTATTGAAGAATGACCCTAGATTTGTATATAAGAACAAATGTAATCTGAAGCAGCAACTATGTTATCCTCAATACAAGACTCGCTTCAACAATTTATGGGTATGTCTAAGTGTAACAAGTGTAACTTCTGCCACCACATAGATGTGTCTAAATTTTTTAGACATCCAGTTACTGGTTATTTGTGGTGGATTAGGGCATCTGCTGATTGTAATACTAGACATGTAGTCTATCTTGCTCACTGTCGATACTGTTTTCACTTCAGTGTAGGAAAGACTAATACGAGTTTGAAATAAAGGATTAGAGACCACATGTATTGCATTAAGAAGGGTCATGATTTTAGTGCCCTGGCTAAGCATGTATTGGCAACAGGACCCAATTATATTTTTGTTTTTCAAGTATTACATGTTATTACTCCCAATCTACGTGGAGGTGACATAGTAACTCGTACTGATGTGGTTGAGTTAGAATGGATCTTGAGGCTAGGGGTGTATCAGGCTATGGGGTTAAATGATAATGTCCCATTAAAGCTGTTATTGAAAAATAAACAGCTAAAATGAATGGTTGGCTGTCAGTTTTCAGGCCACCAGTGTTATTATGCATACATGTTTTTTTATGTAATGTTCATTTTTTAATTATGGTTTTATTGTTAATACATATATATATATATATATATCGATATATATATATATATATATATATATATATATATATATATATATATATATATATATATATATGGATCTACCTCAGAAGATCGACAGACCATTTGATCGAAATTCATTTGGTCGACAGCTCATTTGGTCGACAACCAGTATTCAAGGCACTTAACAGGAAATTGTCTCCCTCCCCAATGTTGTGCGACCCTGGAGTTGATATATATAGTTGGTGGGGTGTGGAGGGCACAGCCCCTCACAATGGGGGGTGAGGGGGTGAAGCCCTCCACCTATTTTTGTTTAAAATGTGTAGTTTTTGTTGAATTTGTAAGGTTTTAAATGAAAATAGGTGGGTGGCTTCACCCCCCACCACCCACCCCCACACCCCCCTAACTATATATATCAACTCCAGGGTCGCACAACATTGGGGAGGGGGGCAAATCCCCAGGTTTTTGTCATGAATACTGGTTGTCGACCAAATGAATTTCGATCAAATGGTCTGTCGATCTTCTGAAGTAGATCCATATATAGATATATATATATATATATATATATATATATATATATATATATATATATATGTACATATATATATTTTTTGTTATTTTGCATTTTTTGTGTTTTTTTTTGTGGTTTTATTATTTTCATACCTCTGAATAGGAATGTTTGTGATTTTTAAGTTCTGCTACTATACTATGTAATTGGAAAGTGATTTTATGCTTGTTCTCATGCTCTTCAGGTCATCTGATTTTATTGGTTAGGAATTTAATTGGAGTGCTGTCAGCTGTATAAAAGTTTCAGCATGGATTGTTAAATTTGTCTGATGAAGTGGTAAGGTAATACCGTGAAAGCGCTCACTTTTTGTATTAAAATTTGTTATTTTCTAGGCTTTTTTGACTGCGTTAGTTTTTTAATATCAGCATTCTTATCTGCCAGTATTTTGGGATATTATTTACATAAACATATTGAAGTTTTGTATCTGTTCAGAATGGGGTACACAATACATTTTGTCATGTCCCTTTAAATGTTCTTTGAATGCACCACTTGTTACATCACAATGATCATGTGATCTTAACCAGGAAATTTAAACTGTGTTAGTTTGTTTTTCCATTATCTGATGAAGTTTGTTATGGAATACATGAAAGCACTAATCTTTACAAGTTTCATTTGCTACTTTTCTGAACTGGAATACACATTTATGAGAAGTGCTGGTGAGGTAACATTTGAACCAAGTTAATGTGTGATTATTTGTATTCATGTTGCTAGTCAGTGAATAAGGAGTGGATGGGAAATGGTATTAAAGTCATTTGAAAGATCTAAAAGCATGCCTGTGGTATAATGGCTAGAGGCTTTACTTTGAAACATAGTGTTTATAAATAACAACAGGGCAGTTTCAGTACAATGACATGACAAAGTCCATGTTGAGTGAGGGAGAACAGATTGTTAGCAGTTAGATAATGAATTAGTTGACATTTATCATTTGATTATTGTTATAGAGCCTAAGCTATTTGGGTTATATCCTGCCCAGGATATGACATCCTGCCAGTTTCCAAAGCTTAACGGCACCTTCCATGCACCCTGACCACTAAACAACTCAAGGTTAATGGTATAAAGTCAGTGTCAGGGAGCCAAACTTTTTTGACATTGAAATGCATCTTTCCCTACATGCTTTAAGTGATCAGTTGGCTAGTGCTTCTTCAGAGCTGTGCAGATAAGTGCTGCACACCTGAGTGTGTCATGCTTTGGATTAGACCTTAAGCTAAGGCACGATTTGCTTAAGCTGGTGGATATAAACAATCCCATTGTACCTGTTGAAAAGAAGGTCTGTATTATTTCTTTGACAGCTTAGGTTGTCGAATGCTTAATGATCGACACCTAAGCGTCAAAGTTTCAAAATTGCGAACGGCCATATACGCAAATTCTTTCCTCTGGAAAGAATTTGCTAGGCAGTCCTGAAATAAAATTAACTTTTCAATGTAAATATAGTGGGGGGCTGTTCCCCCCACACCCCCCCCCCCAACTAAATATACCAACTCCGAGATTGCTCTACATTGGGGAAAGGGCAAGTCCTCGATAATGGTCAAGCAAATTCTTTCCCGAGGAAAGAATTTGCGTATATGGTCTTTCGTGATTTTGAAACTTCGACACTTAGGTGTCGATCATTGAGCATTCGACAACCTAAGCTGTCGAAGAAATAATATAGACCCTTGAAAAGAGTAGAGGGTCCTTTACTTTTATTTAACTTAACATAAAAAACATTATTTACTTATTTCCACCATGTACGGCGCATATATATATATATACATACATCTCTATTTTTTTATTTTTATCATTTTTCTTATAAGATATTCATTGAATAAACAAGTGGATTTAGTAACCACAATCCCCCTTCATCTTCACTATTTACAGCACACCTCTTTTCACTGAGTTTAATCTAGAACCCAATATGAAAGAAAACACCAATTGCACAATTTCCCTTTTATATTTTTCTGGAATCATATAAAGATTTGACATAAATGCTATTTCCCATTAATAGAGAATTCACCAATTAAAACTTTTTCTGAATGCTAATTTATACATCCTTCACATAAGACACATTTCTTTCATTTCTTTTATCAGATCCTCCCATTGCATCATAACTACATAATTTTTCCAAAATGTTATCCCTAGCACAGTTACAGAAATTTCGTCATCAGTCCATTAGATTCAAATGTCACTAAAAGTATCTGTCCCAATATGTATAAAAGCCTGAATTACCAAATTGTGCCATACAAAATTTTTCTGTTTTAGGTTCATAGGTGTTTACTAGGCTAATGACCACAAGGGCCTTTTTAAGCCTAGCCATGCATCCCAAATCTCTGGCAAGTTCTGATACCCTTGATAAGTGTAAGCATGGGCCTGGAAAATGAACCATTTGCAGGTTACCTATTTGTATTAGAGCCATAGGTGCCAAACCAGGGTTGAACTTCTGGTTTTCCATGTAGTTGTCCAAATTGCACTTGAATTGGGTTAGGGAGGAACACTATTTCACATAGATGGGGAGCTTGTTCCATAGATGGGGTAGTCTCTGGGATACATACCTATCTCTCCAGTAGGTCCTATTTATATCACAGGTTTAAGTCTTTAGAACATGTAATTCTACTACTGTTTGTTTTATGTATATGCAGGAGGTCCAACAGAGTTGGGTCTGACAATGCCCTGTATGTCAGGCATAGATCTCCCTTCAAAAGCCTGTAGGAGACAGAATACAGGGATAGGGTCTTGAGGCTGCCTGCATAGGACATATTACTGTTCTTTCAGTGACAAACCTCTGTAGATGTTCCAGTTGTTGGATATGCTTGGTTAGGTACATACAAAAGGCTGCATTGTACTCAATGATAGGTCTGATGAATGCCGAATACAGTGGAACAATTACTTCCTTGGACTTAGGTGCCATACCTTTGTTTATAAGTTGTGCAACATAGAATGATTTCCTCACCATTGTAGACACGTGATGATCAAAGGCTAGATTCCTATCTATGTGTGTCCCTAAGTCATAGACTACTCAGTCAACTCTAAGGGGTATGTTGTCAATATGATAGTTACCAGGGGTAGATGACTTCCCAAAGGATACAATTGTGCATTTCTTGGCATTTAGTTTTAATTCATGGCTCTGACACCAGTTATTTGTCTGTATCAGCCCCTCCTGGAGAACATTTGTGTCAGTGTGAGATTCAATGACAGCTCCTGATTTGCAATCATCTACAAATTTAGTAAGCCAGAGACCACTGACATTGGCCTTGACTTCTGAGAAGTAAATGACGAAAAGAAGCGGTCCAAGGACTGATCCCTGAGGGACTCCACTTGTGACTGGACATTTTGTAGAGGTGGACTCACCGGTTGTAACTTCCTTGGTCCTGTTTGTGAGCCAGTTGGCTATCACCGGGTGACATATGGGTCTGTACCTACCTCTTGAGTTTGTCAACAATGTCCGAGTGGGGTATTGTGTCAAATGTCTTGGCCAGATCAAGGTAGGCAGTGTGAATAATTTTGGCCTCATCCATTGCTTTGGTGACCTTCTGAAAGAAGTCCACCAGGCTGAGTAGGCATGATCTGCCCTTGATGAAACCAAACTGGGTTGGGTCCAGCGTCTGGAGGTTTACTATATATCTACTGATCATCTCCATGATAATTCTTTCCATGGCTTTACATATAAGACTGGTGAGAAATATGGGTCTGTAGTTTCCAGGGTCTGTAGATGGCCCACCTTTGTGCAGAGGGATGACTGTCTGTTGCCTTTCTCCATTCATGAAGCATGAAGCCTGTTTGGCGGCTACAATTAAATAATAATTCCAGAGGCCCTGTTAGGTCATGTTTCATGCTATTTAGAAGACATCCTGGTATATTGTCTCAGCCCATTGATGCAGTGTTCTTGGTCTTAGAGAGAGCATTAAAGACCAGTTCCCTAGTTATACTAGGTGGAGTTATATTTGATATTTCCTGAGGAAAGGTTGTGGGGGAGTAAGGAGTAAAGTTGCATTTATCAGCCAGGAGGTTTGCTATATCTTCTGGCTCAGTATAGGTAGTTCCTATTACAATGAGCTCAGCACACAATTGTCTATTGCCTTTGATGTTGCAGACATAGTTAAAGAATGCTTTGTGGTTGTCCTTGACCTGGGAGGCCAAACTTACCTCAAATTTGGCTTGGGCAGACTTTGTGTCCTCTGAGTTGTTTGTTTAGTTTGATAATTTTTGCCATGATTGTCTTCCTCCTGTTATACATACGACTGATTTTGTGATTCCACCATAATGGCTTGTTTTTTGAGTTAGTTCTGTACTACTTCGTGGTGGGTACAGCTACCTCTCTGCAGCTATACACATGATGGTACAGGGTTTCTGTTAAAAGTTCTACATAGGCAGAAGTGTTCTCAGGGTTTATAGGGGCTTTAAATTTTGCCAGGTTCATACTTAATAGCAGGATATGTGCAGAGTCATTTTTTCTTCTTATTCTCATAGTTGGTCTTCTCTTCTTTTTAAAAACAATTTTACTTACAGTTTTGTTGCTGTTCTTCTTTTTGCCTGTTACCACTACTGCATCTGTGTTAGTTACTGCATTATCTGCTGCCACAAAACCAGACACCTTCTCAGTCTGTTGCTGCTTTCCTCTTTTACTTTCTATCAGTGCTGCATAACTGTAACTGCTGCAAATCCTTGCTGCCACATCAACTGGTTCCTCCATATTACCATATTCAGCACATCTGAAGAAGTTATCTGCCATCTCACTCCATGAAACCTCAGGGAAAAAGACAGGAATGAATCATTCTGCTTGATTATTTTTAACAGGACATCATCTACAAGCCCTCCTGACACCAGTTCTTTTATCAGCACCACTTTAAAAGACTCACTTATTTCCTTCTTCATGGAGACCACTAAACACTGCTCATTTGTAACATCCACCACACAGGAATGTTTGTTTACATTCCGAAGCTCCATATCAAACAAAGTTTTCTCTGAATACTCACTTTTCACCTCCAAACTCTTGGATATGCTACACTTAAAGAAATCTCAATCCCTCAGAGCCACACGCTCCAGGGATCTAAAGCTTGTCATCACAATGAACAAAACATGCTGGAGGGATAGGTTCCTGACCCAGAAATTCCCGAGACTCTGGAACAGACTGCCCATACATGTCAAGCAGACCACCTCTTGGCCCTCTTCAAAAGGAACCTTGATGATTGGATGGGAGATAGGAAATTCACCCCGGGGCTCATGTCAGTCGCCCTGCTAGATAGGGGTCCAGGGAAGTAAATATTGTGGGAAGAAATAGCCAGGGAATTGTTATGGCTAGGCTTGTATAGGTCCTAAGGCTGATGGCCTAGTACCAGCCTATGAACCTATGAACTCTTAATATCATTTCTCCCCTCCTCCATGCTGCTGCTTCCCTTAGGCCTCTTCCTTGCTACTGCAGGAACCCTCTGGCACCAACTAGATGCATCAAAGAGTAGGAATTCTTTATTAAACATCAGATCATATTTACATTATTTGCAATATTTATATATTATATATTATTTGCAACTATATACATTTTAACATATACACATGACTGTCTAATTACATATTTGATTCCTTCTAATACTTTTTATAAACACTCATCATTCCTCCCACTATTTTTTCCATAGCCAAAATCATATTGTCTTCACTATTTCTGACAATACCCATTTTCCATTAAATTTAATCTCATTTATTCTTTCATTCTATATAATCCATATAATACAGAAAAAATATCAATTGTCTTTAGAATCTTTTTGTACTTGTTGCCTTAGCACCCATATTCTATCATATTATTTATATATTTTGTTCCCTTTATCCCTTCTACAAACTTATTTTTACATAATTTGTCCCACAGTTTCTTTACCCTTTTACACCGTAATAATACATATTCTGCTGTTTCAATTTCACTACAGTAATTGCATACTCTTTGTTATATTCTTTTATATGGCATATTAGACTATATTGGTAACTTTTTATTGATAATCTCCACAAAAAGTCTCTGCATTCATAATATTTTTACACCTTCCAAATCTCACCCTTATATCTTTCCTTTACTCATTTTCTAATTGCTTCAGTGGATATATGCAACAATATTTATTCATTATATCTATATACCATTATTTCCTAATTTTATATTATTTACATTTATTTTCCATAATAAAATATTGTCTTGATACTCTTTCATTTCCTCATTCACATATCCTTTCCATCCAGATTTATCATAGGTTCATAGGTTGGTACTAGGCTATCAGCCCTAGGGCCTATACAAGCCTAGCCATAACAATTCCCTGGCTGTTTCTTCCCACACTATTTACTTCCCTGGACCCCTGTCTAGCAGGGTGACTGATGTGATCCCAGGGGTGAATTTCCTTTCTCCCATCCGATCATCAAGGTTCCTTTTGAAGAGGCCCAAAGAGGCACTCTGCGTGACATGTATGGGCAATCTATTCCAGAGTCTGCGAAGTCTCTTGGTCAGGAGCCTATCCCTCCAGCATGTTTTGTTTATTGTGATGACAAGGTTTAGATCCCTGGAGCGTGTGGCTCTGAGGGATTGGGATTTCTTTAAGTGTAGCATGTCCAACAGCCCTGGGTTTGACATGGCCTTGTATGTTAAGCAGAGATTGCCTCTGAGTAGACAATATGCAACGGAGTATAGCTGGAGTTTTTTAAGGTGGTCAGCATAGGGTATCTGCTTTAGGCCTGTAATTCTTTTAGTAAGGTATTTCTGCGGCCTTTCCAGTTGTTGCAGATGTCTTGAGAGGTACATACCAAATGGGGCATTGCATTCTATAATGGGCCTAATGAGGGATGAGTACAGTGGGAAAATGACCTCCTTTTTTCTGGATGAAAAGCCCTTAGTGATGAGGTGTGCCACATAGAAGGATTTCCTGACTGTTGTGGCGATGTGGTTATTGAAGGTGAGACCACTGTCCACCTGTGTCCTTAAGTCTCTTATCACACTTTCGGTGTTTAGTGTACTGCCACCTATATGGTAATTCACGGATACATGTTTTTTCCCAAATGGGATAACTATACATTTCTTGGCATCGAGCTTGAGCCCATGGCTCTGGCACCAAGCATCTGTTTCTGTAAGGCCCTTTTGTAGCGTATCCACATCATTTGGGGATTCAATAATGGCTCCCAGTTTGCAGTCATCTGCGAACTTTGTTAGGCAGAGTCCTTTAATGTTGGCCTGTACTTCAGAGAAGTAGATGCCAAACAAGAGCAGTCCCAGGACTGAACCCTGAGGTACTCCACTTGTCACTTGTCTGGAGCTGGATTTGGAGTCGGCTACTTTTACAGTCTGGGTTCTATCAGTAAGCCAGTTAGTAACCCATTGGGTGACGTAGGGATTAATGCCCAGCTTAGTAAGTTTATCTATGATTCCAGAGTGGGGGATGGTGTCACATGCCTTGTCAAGGTCTAGATAAGCTGCGTGGACCACCTTGCCCTTGTCCATGGCTCTGGAGACTGATTCAAAGAAGTCAATCAAGTTCAGGAGACAAGATCGGCCCTTCACGAACTCAAACTCGGTGGGGTCCAGTGTTTGAAGGTTGCCAATGTCTTTGTTTATAAGTTCCATGATAATACACTCCATGGCCTTGCAGATAAGGCTTGTCAGACTGATGGGACAGTAGTTTCCAGGATCCAAGGTGGATCCCCCTTTGTGGAGTGGGATAACTATAGCTCTGCACCACTCAGTGGGCACGAAACCTGAGGTGAGGCTATGATTAAACATAACAGTTAGATGAGGTGCCAGTTCATATTGTAGTTCATGTAGTACACAGCCTGGGATGTCATCTGGTCCCATGGATGCTGTATTATTAGCTTTTTTACCTGTGTGGCCATTATTACCGGAATTTGGCAATCTTCCGGTATTGAGATGGGCCATTTAGGGGGTGAGAGGGGGGTGAAGTTGTCACTGAATCAATCTGCCAGGATATTGGCAATATCCTTGGGATCAGTATATTGAATACCATTCTGTTTTAGCTCAGAGCAGATCTGAGCATTACCATTTAGATTCTTGACATAGTTATAGAATGCCTTGTGGTTGTCTGTGGAATCTTTGGCAATTTTATTTTCGTAACTAGCTTTGGAGGATTTTATGAGGGATCTCAGTTTCTTACTGAGGCTGGTAAGGGAGTTTTTTGCATCCCGGGGTTTTCCTCTTTTCTGCAACAGTTTCTTTCTTTTGTTGTAAAGTTTGTTTATGGCAGGGGACCACCAGATTGCCTTCCTTTTTTTGGATGAGAGCATCTTGGCTCTATTTGGGATGGCACGATTCATTTTAACTCATTCACCTAATTTTAACAATGCCAATACCTTATATAAATTAAGTGATGCTGCATATACAACTGAATTAAATAATCCTAATTACCCTTCCTCTTCCTTGGCATAAAAATCCCTCTTTTCACTGGGTTTAATCTTGATCTCTATATAAAAGAGTATACAATTGACATCACTTCTTTTTCATAAACACACTCATTAAATATGCAATTGTTTTCTAATAAGACGGGACTAAATACATATGTCTTTTTCTTGTACATCTTGTATGTACCCCAAAACTTATAAATCATTTTTTGTACTACATTATTCCATTGCTGCATTCTATATAGGTTAATACCAGTTGTTGTATCTAATATCTCTGTTTCATCCTTATTGAACTGAATACATACTATTTTCCCCATTGCTCTTATACCTTTATTCTTCTCTTTATTTATACACATGCCAGTTACCTTTAAGTATTTATTAAGTAGCTTAATCCCTTCTTCCAGCCATTCCTTATGTTTAGTCATTAAATCTATATCATCTGCATAAGCAAACATCACTGGTAATTAAATTCCTTCTCTAGATTTATACCCTGCTGTTCTTAGGACCATATTTATTTTACTCACCATCGCATTCATGATCAATGCAAATAAAATGCTACTTGCTGGACATCCCTGCCTAATATCACTTTTGATATCTAGCTCTTGACTTAACTATTCATTGACTAGTACTTTCATTTTATTAGTTTCATATGCTGTAAGAAATATTTTTGTTATTTTATTACTTATATTGTCTCAATATTTCACACAAAATGTTCATGTTAGATTTTATCAAATGCCTTACGTAGATCACCTGCCATAATTTTAACTTCAAAATTCTTATTTATTATATCATTTACAATTTCTGTCATTATAACACTCCTTTTTTTACTTCCTTTCCCCCCTTTGTTTCCAAATATGGTTTCTTCAAGTAATTTATTTGCTTTATTTTCTAATATTTTCTCTATTATTTTTATAAATATTTTATAATCCAAACTATTTAACACTATTGGTTTCCAGTTCCTTATATCTTTCTTTTCTTTTTCCTTCCATAGCCATGTCAGTCCACCAATACATATTTCTTTTTCTCGTAGACCTTTCTCCAACTGTTCATTTAAGAATTCCAAAAATACTTCTTCTGCCAATCATTCATATCTTTATATATGTAATATTCAGTTCCATCCAATCTTGTAGCCAGTTCCATGTTTGCTTCTTTTAATACATCCTTAATTTTGCAACAGTTATTTTACTTTCTAACCCTTCATTATCCTCCTTAGTTAATTTTTAACTCCCCAGTTGTTGTTGTGTTTTAACATAGTCTCTCTACTCATTTTTAATTTTGGTTTGTGTTAAAAGGTCTGAGGAAGCATTTTTATGTGAAAGCGCTTACCGTGGTTTATGCATTAAAATTTTTTTGTTTTTTCATTCAGTTTATGCTGCCGTGTTTGTCCTTTCAGTATTTTGGTTGTACAGTGGATGTTTTATTTTTTTATACTGAATGGGCATTTCTTCTGTGTTTCTTTGTCACTTTTGTTGGCTATTTGATTCATTTTTAATTATCTTATCACTCTCTTGTTTTCTTTTGATATCCTATTCAAATATGGTGCAACCTCTTCCTTTTCCCTTGTAAGAAATACCTTAGTTTAAACATTTTCTATTTTTTCTCTTGATTCATCTCATATATTTTCCTCTGTTAATTTTCCTCTCATTTTCAAACAGTATCTCTTATTTCCTATTACTACTACTTCCTGACTTGATTTTCTATATTTTTGTTTCTCTTCTTTTCTTCTTTAACCTTGCCATTCCAAAAATTGCTATAATTTTTTTTTAAATTATCCACCAACATGTCCAGTCTTTATAAAATACCCTCATACCTACATGATCTTTCCATAATTGTTTAAGTCTTTCTCACACTTCTTTATCTAATCATATATCATTTAATGTTTTTATACCTTTACCTATCTTTATATATTCCTCTTTTTCTTGGATTTCTACCCAAATTGCTAAATGGCCCTAAAATGTTGTTACTTCCTTCCCTTCTTGTATAATTTAAAAACTTTCTGAAACTATAAAATAATCTATCTCTGTCTTTGTGTTGTTTCTTTTATATGTCCACAGCTTATTATCCTAAACATATACAATTCCACATTGTATTATCTCTGCTATTGTTTTAACATCACTTTTCTGTTTTCTTTTGCTTTTTAAGTCACAATTAAGGTATCCTGCTTATATAATCTACATATTCACACTAACATAATCTAAAACTTTTTAAACATAGCCACTCTTTCATGTACTACAATAATTTTATGGGGCTACTTCATAAGATCGACAGATCATTTGATCGACATTCATTTGGTCGACAGCTCATTTGGTCATCAACCAGTATTAAAGGCACTTAACAGGGATTTTCCCCCCTCCCCAATGTTGTGCAACCCTGGAGTTGTTATATATAGTTGGGGGTGTAGTTTTTCTTGTATTTTCATGCTTTTAAATGAAAATAGGTGTGAGGCTTCGCCCCCTACACCCTCCCTAACTATATATAGCAACTCCAGGGTCGCACAGTATTGGGGAGTGGTGCAAATCCCTGTTAACTGCCTTGAATACTGGTTGTTGACCAAATGAGCTGTTGACCAAATGAATGTCGATCAAATGGTCTGTCGACCTTATGAAGTAGACCCTAATGTTATATACCCTCCTTTTCCACCTTACATCTTCAACTATTATTCTACCAAATATTGCTAAAATATAATCCAACATTTTTATTGATTGTTGATACAATATACATAATACAGAGCATGTTTCTTTTCTCATGTTTCAAATGCTCTCACCTTCCCATAATCTTCTACCCATAATCTTTCCCCTTTTGTTAAAATGCTTGCTTCTTCCAATATAATAATATCCATATCAAGCAGAGAACACCATTCCAAAATACCCAATTTTCTTTTAATACTTTTGTTATACTATTCGCATTTATAGCTAAAATTCTCAACTTCTTTTTAATTATATGTTGTTTCATTTCTTCGGTCCTTTACCTTTATTTTCTCTCATACATATGCTTTTGAATTTTCATTTCCTATTTTTTACTCTTTTTCCAATAGAATGCTTCCTAACCTTAATCACACTCCAGTAATATCTTCTTCTTCACCTGATTGACCCCTTTCACACTCCCCTTCGTTCTGTTCCCTTTCATGTTTTGTTTTTCTTCATCTTTATTTTTTTACCTTTTTTGCCATCTTTGCATTTTTCTTTGATCCAATTTTATATTTTTTCTTGTTCACTCCTTTGCTCTTGTTCATATTTATCATCTTTTCCCTCTATATCTCATTCATTACACTCCATCCATAAATGTTCAGTTTCATATCACATTTTTTATTTTTGCTTCATGTCCTACCTTACCACAAATAAAACATTTTCCTTTATCATAGTTGCCGATTGATTTTTACCAAAAAAAAACAAACAAAAAAAAAACCCAAAAAAACATGTCTTTGGTTGTACAACTATTTCCATCAACATCTATCATGCTCAGAATATGCATAATTCTTTCATATTCCATTTTCAATATAACCCCAAATTCCCAAACCCTAGTCCATAATAGTCTATTATCATAAGTCTTTATAATGTCCATAACATCTTTACAATAAAGTCTTTTAATACTTCTTTTTCCACTTCTATTCAGAGCTGTACATGCGTTTTTGTGTTTTGTATCTCTGGTAAATGCTTGCATCACATATGCTTTTCAAGGGTTACAATGTTTTTTTCATTTCATATTGTTCCAAGAATTTTTCCGTGTACTGTCCTGTCTCAAAAAGAATGTCACAAAATGTATCTTTATTAATTTGTATAAAACTTTTTACCTTCTTTGGTGATATGCCCAATGGTTCAATTATATTCTCAGGTGTCAAATCTCTCATTTCTTTTTCTTCATTACTGTTTATTCTCACTAAGAATTTCTGCTTATTTTCAACCATCTTCTTTTGTTCTTTCCTTTTGTCTTCTTTCAGTGTCTGTGCACATGATCTCTTCTTCTCCCTTCCAATTTCTTCCATATCTTCCTCTTCTATTCTATCAATAATTTCACCCGATGATACTGCTTTCTCACTTTCTAGTTCACTTTGTTCTATCAGTTTAAGTACACATCCAGCAATCCTCCCAATTGGCATGTTGTAATAACACATCCAAACTGCAACTCTCTTCTAAAACAGCTCTTCTTGGAGCAAGATTTCCAAATCTTGCAATGACTCAACTTCCCTTTGAACAGTTTCCTGATCTGTTTGACCTTTATCACCCTGCATATTTACTCCTTCATGTTCCTCTTCACCTGTCACTTTTTCTCTTAGCAAATAATCGACTTCCTCTGCATTTATGTTTGTATTTAGTGAAACTCATGCATCCACACTTTCTACTACCTCCTCTGATGTCTCCCTGCGGACCATACAGCTTGCTGCTTCTCCAAGCTGCTTCCCCACCCAGACCAGAAACAGGAAGCCCAACTACAAATACCATGCCTGCTCACAAGCGTAGGTGCTCTGTATTAAAATCAATAATATACATTATATACCACATATACAAATTATTTACAATTATTTACAAATATTTACACTTTTTAACTTGCAAATCTCCTTTGTAATTCATCTTTCAATGCATTAACATTTTTCATCCATCTTATGAATCCCTTCACTTTTTTTTCCACAACCAAAATCATATTTTTTTCAAAATTCCTGATAATATCCATTTTCCAATATATTTTATCTCATTCATCCATTAATTCCAAATAATCCATATTATACAAAATATTTTGTCTAAACTATTCATATCAATTTCTTTTCTACCACCATAATATCCATATTATGTAATGTCCATATTTATATTGTGTATACTTTTTAAACTTTTTTATATTTTCATTTCCACATATTTTTTGCCATGATTGCTTTACTTTTTCACATTTAAAAAAACATGTTTAGTAGTCTTTTCCTCATTACAACTAACACAGATTATTTCTTTTATCTTTTTATATGGCATATTTGCCTTTACTGGTAGCTGACTTATTGCTAATCTCTACAAAAAAATCTGTGCATTAAAAATATCTCTCACATCTCCTTAACCATGTTTTTATAGCTTGTATTTTTTCCTCCTAAATGTTTCAATGGAAAAACATAATATTTATTCATTATATTTGCAAACCATTCCCTTTTATTTTTTTTCTCTACCTATATTGATTTTCCATATTAATATTTTATCTTGATATACTTTCATTTCCATACTTAAATATCCTTTCTCTCTTTTTAAATGAATACGTTTATCCCACCTTTCTTTATATTTTTCTTTCATTATTCTCTCTATCAATCTATTGTTTTTTTTTTCTTTAACCATACGAACACTTTGCATAAATTCATTGATGCTATATGAACAATAGGAATAATTAAACCCAATTGTCCTCCTTGTTTTTTAACATAAAGTGTCCCTCTTTTAAGCAGATTTAATTTGGATCCCCAAATAAATTAAAACAATATGGACAATAATTCTTTCTCATATTCTACTGGAACCAGAAACACACTCACTAAATATGGTATTTTACCTAATATAACCAAATTGATTAAATATGTGTTTTTTATTGAAAATCATTTTATATGTTCTCCAAAGCATACAAATATTTCTTATTTTATGAATTATAATCTGCCACAGTATTACTCTCTGATGCACGTACCAAATTGTATAGGTTGAATTTCTATTTCTTCACTATTAAACTGAATTACTGTTATTTTTCCTAAAGCTCCTAATCCTTAATTTTTTTCCCTAAAGCTCCTAATCCTTATTTTTCTCCTCATTTATATTTAAACCAGCATTTAACTCTTGACTAAGATTCTCAATAACTGTTTTCATCCATTCCTAATGTTTAGTAATTAATACTATATAATTTGCAAAAAAAAAAAAAAAAACATTACCGACATCCAGAAATGACTAGCACACCAGTATTCAAAAAAACCCTGAAGAAACACTTAACACCTGGAAATGTCATTGTAAAAACCCTCCTTGAATTTCCTCCATTCGCCTACCTCCTATCATCACTCACTTTCTGACCTCACAAATGTTCCATCCCAACTCCTCCTGGTTTCCTCCCACTTTCTCTCTTCTCTTACTTCCTAACAACTTATGTACCTACTCTCTATCCCCCAGTAATAACAGGTCCCACTCTTTCTGACTCTTCATTTACTGTAGATAGAATTGTGTCTTACAATAGTATGTTAAATTATTCAGTCATTTACTCTTCAGTAGCTCTGTATACTTTAAATAGCCACATTTGTGTTACCAACTGTTTACCACTTTGTTTGTTGTACTCAGTAATGTTCTCTAATTATGTTTAACTATGAAATCTTCTTTAAATATGTTATGTACTGTATTTTAAAATTTGTGGTGATGTGGAGCTTTTCTCCCTGGACCTGTTCTGAAAAAGGGCTCTTGGTCAGTTGGGCATTCCTAGTCAATAAATGCCAAATAAATAAATAAAATAAAATCCCTGTCTTGTACTACTCCTTATTTCTATATCTTCCCTTAACCAACCACTTCTAACTAGTTTGACATTATTCTTATTATATGCTGAAACAAATATGTTCATTATTTTATTACTTAAGTTCTATTCTTTTAAAATCTCCCATAATGATTCATATTGTATTTTATCAAATGCTTTAGTCACATCTCCTGTAAAAATTTTAAGCTCTTACTTTCTATTTATCACATCATCTATCACTTCCATTATTATCATCAAAAGTTCCTGACTCCCTTTTCCCATTATCACAAATACTGTCTCATTCAGTAACTTATTTACTTTACTTTCTCTTCTCTATTATTTTCATACATATCTTATAGTGCACATTATTCAACACTATAGGTCTCCATTTTTGTATATCCACTTTGTCTCCTTTTTTCCATATACATTTTGTTGTTCCTGTACATATTCTTTCATCAACCCCTTTCCCTAAACATTCATTTAACTCCTATATGAAATAGATTTTTGCCACTCTAGCATACCTTTGTACATTAAATATTCAGATCTGAAGCAGTTAACTTCATTTGCTCTGCAACCTGTGGGTATCGGATCCGACTCAGATCCGAGCCGGCAGCTTTCCAAGCTAATAGATCCAAGCTCCAAGCTCCTCCCCTACCCACAATGCCCTGCCATCTCCCTCTAACCCTCAGATCTCATTTGCTGTGGCTTCCATAAGCTTCTCTAGAATGAGCTCTGAGCAATAGTACTGTAAGTCAGTCTTTAAAAACTTATTTTCTGTCAGATTTTTCCCTTTTTCGGTGTGTGTGAACTCCCCCTATATTTTATAGTCTTTGCTGGGTAGTTCTCTTGAATTTTTAGTTAAGTTAGTTTTATTCCCCTCCCCCCTCTGCGTGTGTGAAAGTGTGTGCTTGTGGGCCTACTTTTCTTATCCTTTTACAATGGCTAAAGGCCCTAAAGCCATTTTCTCAAAATGTACCGAGTGTGGCCATAAGCTGTCTCCAGCAGATGGTCACACTCGGTGTGTCCTTTGCCTGGGGGTTGACCACCTTTCTTCGGGCTGTACCATCTATGCAGCCTTCAACCCCAGGGCTTTAAAGGATAGGAGGTCGAAGCTCATTCTGGCGGGCCTTTTGCCCCCCGACTCTGCTTCTTCCACCTCGGTGGCAATGGCCGAGACTGTGGCTGCCCCACTTGTTGCTCCTGATCCCCTGGCTGGGACTCACCCTCCCACCTTGGCCCAGGAGGAAAGGGAAAGCAGGAAAAAAGAAAAAAGATAGAGAAAGAGAGAAGGAGAGGCACCGGAGCCATAAAAGGTGGTCCAGATCCACCTCTTCGGCACCGCCTTCTAAAACGCTCGCTTCTCCCCTTAAGGTCTCTGGTCCTTCTCCCTCTAGGCTCCTTTCTCCACGATTCTCCCCGGAGCCGGAGGAGGATACCCGGTCGCCTTCAAAGTCATCCAGGTGGCCTTCCCGGCCGGCTTCGGTGGCCTCATCTAGATCCACCAGAAGCTTTTCAGACGCTGATATGGACTGGATGATGCATCGATTTCTTCAGGCCCAGATGCAGATGGGAGTGCTCTTGCCTCCCCCCCACTGGGGGGAGCTCAACACCTTTTTTGCCCACATCGCTCCTTCTCCGACCCGCTTTCAGGGCTCTGAGCTTTCGGATCCGACTAGCTTCAGAGCCGGTGTAGGGTCGGCGCCGACAGTGTTTCCTACTTCAGCGCCGACTGTACCCTCTTGGGGCTGTGAGCTGAATGTCGGATCCGAGAGGGCCAGTGGACCTTCGGCTCCGTCAAGGTCGGGGCACACTACCTTTTCGGATCCAGTCGGGTCAGCTTTGGCGCCGATCCGCATGTCAGATCTGAGGGGAATGCTTTCGGATCCAAGGGAAAGCAGTTCCCACTCGGCATTCGACGTCGTGGAGAGGGTCCTCTCGAGGGATTCGAGGCCCCAGGCTCTTGCTTCAGATCCACCCACCATTCCTACTGATACGGGCCTGTCCTCCATCATCTGGCCCCAGGGACAGCTTGCGCCTACGTCCCAGATTGTACTCATAGGGGAACAGGACATCGTTGGTGAGGCCTCTTCGGACAGCCCCCCCGAGGATGTTCCTCACAAATGGAAGTGCAAGAAAAGGCACTTGGACTCACTTGAGTCCCTCACAGATGACACGGATTTGGAGGAAGGGGAAAGATCCCCAAGGTCACCCCCTGAATACGTCTCCTTCAGAGACATCATGGAAATCTTACGCATTAGAGGGGGGTGGTCTGCCCAAAAACCTTCCTCTGATGAGTCTGTGTTTCTGGAGGTGTTTGACATAGGCCCATCTACCTCTTGGGTGGCCCCTCCCACCGATCCCCTGGTAGACCTCATTACTGCCAGGGCATGGAAGGAACCGGACACTGTTGAACCAATTCCTAAGAGACCGGACAGGATCCTCAGCCCTCCCATGGACAGGACAGTTTGGAGTAAGTGTGCCCCAGTGGATGCCATGGTGGTGGCGGCTGCCACTAAAAAGGAATTAGCACAGGAGAGTTCCTAGGTGCATCCTCCAGACAAGGAGTCTCGGATGATGGACCGTTTTGGAAAGTGGATGTTTTCTTCAGTGACCTTCTCTGTAAGGTCACTGAATTATATGGCATATGTGATTAGACTGCAGCGAGACCTGATTTAAGAGTACGCCGCATCACCCCCAGAGTCCATGTCGGCCGAGGACAAGCGTACCTTCTCTGCTGAAATAGCCACTCTCAAGTCAGTCACCAACATGTCTATGCGGCTCCTTTCCCATGCTATGGAGGGAGCGGCTATAGCTAGCGGAACAGGCATCGTCTTCCATAGACAAGTCTGGCTACATCTCTGCGACTTTGTGGAACCCTTCAAGGTGTCCTTCGCGAATGCCCCCTTTGACGGTTCCACACTCTTTGGCAAAACCATCTGCGATACACTTCTCCAGAGCGAGAACGATGGGAAGACGTCTGCCGTCGAGATCCGCTTCTCGGCTTCTCAGAGGTCCTACTCCAGGAACCAAAGAGGACAAAAGAAGATGTGGTTCCGGAAAGCACAACAATCCCGTTTCGCTCTGGATACCTCATCCTTCAGAGGCAGAGGAGGACAGGGTGGATGCCGGCCCAGGGGCAGAGGGGGCCCAAAAAATTTTGGGTCGAGAGAACCCTTTTCGGATTGATCCGCGCAACAGCCCTGAGGGGTTGCCCAACTGCTCCTCTCTTTAGGCAGTCGGGGGGTGCTTCTCGGAACACCTGGCAAAATGGGAGTCCATCACAACAGATCCCTGGGTGCTCTGAATCATATCCAGAGGATATTCAATCCCCTTCCTATCTCACCCTCCCCGAGCAACAAAACTCCCCGATGTCCCACCCGATCAGAGGGAGGCATCAGCATCAGAAATCTTAGGGCTGCTAAGAAAAAGAGCCATCCAGCGCATCCCCCCCGACCAATCTGCATCAGGCTTTTACTCCAGGTACTTTCTGGTGCCAAAAAAGATGAGGGACTTGCGACCCATCCTCAACCTGTCAATTGCCAAGGAAAAGTTCCGGATGGTCACTATTCAATCCATTCTCCCACTTCTACATGAGAATGACTGGATGTGCTCAATAGACCTCAAGGATGCGTACTACCACATTTTGATGGACAGACCATCCAGGAGGTTCCTCCGCTTTCAGCTGGGAGACAGACATTATCAGTTCAGGGTCCTACCCTTCGGTCTCACCACAGCCCCCAGGGTGTTCGCCAAGGTCATGGCAGTTGTAGGGGCCTACCTGGGGCTTTAGGGAATACAGGTTTTTCCATACCTGGATGACTGGCTCCTAACCGCGCCCACCAGGCATCAACTCTGCTCAGGCAGGGACTACTTCTTACGCCTAGCCCGCCACTTAGGGATCACGATAAATCTCCAGAAATCCTCCTTCAACCCACTCAGATTTTGGAATTCATAGGGGCCAGGATAGACACTACTCAATCCAGAGTCTTTCTGACCACGGACAGGCTTCGCAATCTGAGCCTTCACATTCTAGATCTCTTACGATCCTCAGCCCCACCAGCGGAACTAGTCCTGAGGGCCCTGGGATCTATGGCAGCGCCATCAATCTATCCCCCTTCACTTGCCTCAAGATGAGAATCCTTCAGTGGACGTTACAAGTAAAATGGTCCATCCTCTGTCAACCCCTGACCACACCTATTCCTCTCACCAGGATTTGCAGGGAATTGCTTCTTTGGTGGCTCCACTCCAGAGACCTTCGAGAAGGCCGCCCCTTTGTTATACCCCCTCCCCAAGTCACGGTGACCACGGACGCTTCTTTCCTTAGGTGGGGGGGCATTGCATGGGCAGATCCGTCCAAGGCACATGGACTTTCACAGAGACCTCACTGCATATCAACGTCCTGGAGATGAGGGTGGTGCTTCTAGCATTGCAAGCTCTCCATCCCCTTCTCCCTCCAGGAACTATTGCACTTCAAACAGACAACATGGCGGTAGTCTGGTACATAAACAAACAGGGGGGAACCAGATCCTATCCACTTTGCAGGGAGGCAATGAGAGTATGGGAATGGACGATATCCACCAACCGCTTTCTCATAGCAACGCACATACAGGGTCTGTCAAACATCTTAGTGGACAGGTTGAGTCGGATGATCCTCTCACCTTATGAGTGGTCTCTGAACCCTGCTGTAGCGAAACAAATCTTTCTCCAATGGGGTCAACCTTGCTGTGATCTCTTCGCCTCACCTTCGAACACAAAGTGCAGCGAATTCTTTGCTCTGATTCCCCCACCAGGGGAAACCCCCAGAGACGCTCTAGTTCATGCTTGGCCATTTGGTCTTCTGTATGCTTATCCTCCTCTTCCCTTGATGACAAAATTCTTGCAGAAAGCTCGTCAGTTGGGGAGCAGAATTATCCTCATAGCCCCATCCTGGCCTTGCCAAACCTGGTTCCCTTACCTATGGTCTCATCAAGTACATCCTCCTTGGATTTTGGATCCCAAACCGGATCTAATCTCTCACCCTTTAGGATTGAAGACCCTCAATCTGGACTGCCTGAAGCTGTTAGCTTGGTTGATCCAGTTCCCTTGATGGCTAGGACTCCCTGTATATCATCTTCGGTTAAAGCCATCCTGGTGGCCGCCCATAAACCATCCACCAGGAAAATCTACAACAGTAAATGGAAACGTTTCTCGACCTGGACAGAGCACAGGAACTTAGATCCCTTTACGGCTCTGATTCCAGCAGTCCTAGACTTTCTTTCACATACCTTTGATCAAGGAGCCAGTGCTTCTACTATTAAAGTTCAGTTGGCAGCTATCTCCCACTACCATGTTGGTAACAGCTCAGGGCTGCTAGCATCCTCCAAAATATGCAAGGCTTTCTTGAAAGGAACTTTTTTGTTAAGACCACCCATTAAAGATCCAGTCCCCCCATGGGATCTTACCCTAGTTCTTCAAGCTCTGACTGGGCCCCCCTTTGAGCCCGCGGCTTCAGTCGATTTGAAATATGTATCATGGAAAACGGCCTTTCTGATTGCCATTACTTCTACGAGAAGAATATCAGAGCTTCATGCTCTTTGCAGTAAACCTCCCTATATAATTTTTCATAAAGACAGGGTCTCCCTCAGGACTAATCCCTCTTTTCTTCCCAAGGTGGCTTCGGAAGTCAACATCACCCAGACCATTAATCTGCCTGTTTTCTTTCCAAATTTTCAAAATAAAGGAGAATACAGACTTCATTGTCTGGATGTTCACAGACAGTTACTCTTTTACTTAAATAGAACAGCAGATCTTCAAAAATCTGACCAACTTTTTGTTTCCTTTGCAAAACCTTGTCTGGGGAAGCCAGTTACTAAGGTAACCTTAGCTGGATGGATTTCACAGTGCATTCTCCTAGCTTACAAAAGCTCTGATCATTCTGAGCCCCTGAGAGTACGAGCCCATTCTACCCGATCCATGGCCTCTTCTGCTGCCTTCTGGTCAAAGGTTTCCTTGGATGACATTTGCTCGGCAGCTACTTGGGCTTCCTCTCATACCTTTATTACATACTACAAATTGGATTTGATCTCCAGAGGACATGCATCTTTTGGCTCAGCAGTGCTCCGGAATATCCTTCCATAAGGGCCTCCCAAGTTGTTGGTAGCTGGGGACTCTGTCCCACAGGTTGCAGAGTAAATGAAGTTAACTACTTCAGATAAAGAAGTTATGTACTCACCATAACTTTCCATCTGAGTAGGTATCTTCATTTGTCTGCAACCGACCCGCACTCCATCCCCCGCACCCTTAGTTCATTATCTAAGAGTCAGCATATGGCTTCCTTTCATGGACATCATTGAAACAGTTTGGAACCACTCCTAGCTTATGGAATTCCTTATTGTCCTTTGGCAAACTCGATCTGAGGGTTAGAGGGAGATGGCAGGGCATTATGGGTAGGGGGAGGAGCTTGGAGCTCGGATCTATTAGCTTGGAAAGCTGCCAGCTCAGATCCGAGTCAGATCTGATACCCACAGGTTGCAGACAAATGAAGTTGCCTACTCAGATGGAACGTTATGGTGAGTACATAACTTCTTTTTTCATCCAATCCTGTAGCTGATTCCATATGTGCTATTTTCAAAACATTTTCTATTTCTTCCATTGTTATATTCTTATCTATTACCTTATTATCTTCCTTACTTCTTTACTCTCCATTTATGTCCTTTTTTGGTTGTATGAAAAAAACAAAGTAAAATATAAGCCAGACAATCCAATGAGAGGCACATGAAGCTGGAAACCAAGAATACAGTCAAATTAATTTATCTGAACACTGATTAGTGCATTCGTCTGGTGACCATCACCAGATTTCTTCAGACAAATTTAAACATCACAGTAAATCCCTTTTATGCATACTTAAGATAATTATAGGTTCAGAGGTTCATAGGTTCATACTAGGCTATCTGCCCTGGGGCATTTATAAGCGTAGCCCGATTGTGTTTGGCTTACGCCACCCCTTGATTTGAGTATACTGTGCCCTTTTTAAAGTTTAGTTTACTGTGCCTCTGTCTAATAGGTTCATAGGTTCATAGATTCATAGGTTCATACTAGGCTATCTGCCCGAGGGCATTTACAAGCCTAGCCCATAGTTTTGTGGCTTACGCCACCCCTTTAGTATGGGGAACTATACCCATTATTTTGCTGTGCCTCTGTTGAGCAGTGACACTGAGGTAATCCCTGGGGTATATCTGCGATCTCCCATCGATTGGTCAAGATTTCTCTTGAACAAGGCCAGCGAGGTGCTCTGCCTCACATATACCGGGATTTTATTCCACAGCATAGGGAGTCTTTGGGTGATGAATCTATCCCTCCAGCACATCCTATTAATAGCTGTGTCGAGGTTTAAGTCTCCCGCCCTTGTGGCTCTGACGGATCTAGATTTTTTGAGGTGAAGCATATTCATCAAATCTGGGTTTGACATGGCCTTGTATGTTAGGCAAAGGTCACCTCTGAGCAAGCGGTAAGCGACTGAATAGAGCTGGAGTTCTTTCAGTCGGGCAGCATAGAACAGATGTTTGAGACCCTTTATCATTTTGGTGAGGAACTTTTGTGGCCTCTCCAGCTGCTGCAAGTGTCGGGTCAGATACATTCCGAATGGGGCATTGTACTCAATCATTGGTCTGATGAGTGATGAGTATAGGGAGACTATGACCTCCCTTGATCTAGATGAGAATCCCTTCATGATAAGGTGGGCAATGTAGAAGGTCTTCCTAACTACTTTAGCTACATGGGTGTCGAAAGACAGACTACTATCAACCTGGGTCCCCAGGTCCCTGATAACTTCTTCTGTGCTCAGTGGATTGTCACCTATTTGGTAGCTAGGGGTAACCTTGTTTTTCCCGAAGGGTATGACTATGCATTTTTTGGCATTTAACTTTAGGCCATGGCTCTGGCACCAGTTATCCATTTCTGTGAGACCCTTCTGAAGGATATCTGTGTCAGATGTGTTTTCTACTATGGCGCCCAGTCTGCAGTCATCTGCAAACTTTGTCAGCCCTAACCCTCCTGTGTTTGCTTGTACTTCAGAAAAGTAGATGCCAAACAAGAGTGGGCCCAGGACTGAGCCCTGTGGTACACCACTTGTGACAGGCTTTGAGTCTGACATGGCGCCAGCAACTCTGACCCTGTGGGTTCTGTCACTCAGCCAGTTTGCAACCCATCTTGTGATGTATGGGTTAACATTTAAGCTGATGAGTTTTTCAATGATACCCGAGTGGGGTATTGTATCGAAGGCCTTCGCCAGATCGAGGTAGGCTGTATGGACTGCCTTTCCCTCATCAATGGCTTTGGTGACTGTTTCAAAAGTCAACCAAGTTTAGAAGGCATGATCTGCCTTTGACAAAGCCAAACTGGGATGGATCCAAAGTCTGCAAATTCCCTATGTCTTTATTCATGAGGTCCATTATGATCCTCTCCATGGCTTTGCAGATAAGGCTTGTCAAGCTAATGGGCCGGTAATTTCCAGGGTCGGTGGAGGCACCGCCTTTGTGAAGTGGGACCACAGTTGCAGTGCGCCACTCCTGAGTGCGTATCCAGAGGTAAGACTATGATTAAACAGCTGTCCTAGCTGTGGGTTTAATTCCTCGTTGAGTTCGTGGAGCACACAGCCGGGGACACCATCAGGTCCCATGGATGCTGTGTTTTTGCTTTGGAGAGAGCAGTTCTCACTTGGGCGTTGGAGATGTTTGGGGGCTGCAATCGCTTGGTATAGATATCTCTCCTTTGGGGAGAAGTTTGCACTGAACCTGTCAGCCAGTATGTTGGCAATGTCTGTAGGATCAGTAATCTTCACATCATTTTGAACTAGTTCTGAGCATATCTGGGAGTTTCCTCCCAGGTTTCTAACATAGCTAAAGAAGGCCTTATGATTGTCTTTTGAGTCTTTAGCTATTTTTCTCTCAAAATTTGCTTTGGATGATTTTATGAGAGTTTAGTTTTTTACTTATAGTGATCAAGGGTGTCTTACCTTTTAAGGATTTTGCTCTATCTTGTAGTAGCTTCCTCCTTTTGTTGTAGAGTTTGTTTATGGCTGGGGTCCACCAGACTGGACGCTTGCCTTTGGTACAAAGAGTCTTTGTTTTGCTTGGGATTGCCTTATCCATGCAGTCCTGCAGGTGCTGGCAGAAGGCATTTGCAAGTGATTCAGTGGCTTGAGTACTGTTTTCCGCCGGCTCGGGGGCCTTAAAGGAGACCACACTAGTCTTTAGAAGTGTGAAGTCGGCTTTCGAGAAGTTCTTTACTGTGGTCTTTTTTATTTCATAGTGACATGGAAGTAATCCCTGGGACAAACCTACGATCTCCCATCCACTCATCAAGATTCTTCTTGAAGAGAGTCAGTGAGGTGCTCTGCCTAACATGAATTGGAATTCTATTCCAGAGCGAAGGGAGCCTCAGAGTTATGAATCTGTCCCTCCAGCATGTTCTATTTATTTCTGTGCTGAGGTTCAAGTCCCTCGAGCACGTGGCTCTAAGGGATTTAGATTTACTGAGGTGGAGCATGTCCATTAATTCTGGGTTGGACATAGCTTTATATGTCAGGCATAGGTCGCCTCGAAGTAGGCGGTATGCAACTGAGTAGAGCTGGAGTTTTTTTAACCGAGCGGCATATGCCATCTGTTTGAGTCCCTTGATTCTCCTGGTGAGGTACTTTTGGGGTCTTTCTAATTGCTGCAGGTGTCGGGTAAGGTACATCCCAAAGGGGGCATTGTATTCTATGATGGGCCTGATGAGGGATGAATAAAGGGGCATGATTACCTCTCTTGATCTGGATGTGAATCCTTTCATGATGAGGTGGGCTATGTAGAAGGTCTTTCTAACCACTTTGGCAATGTGGTTGTCAAAGGAGAGATTGCTATCAATTTGGGTCCCAAGATCCTTAATTACTTTCTCTGTACTTAATGGGTTACCACCTATGTCGTAATTTGCGAGCACATTATTTTTGCCAAAGGGTATGACTATACACTTTTTGGCATTTAGCTTTAGACCATGGTTGTGGCACCAGTTATCCGTCTCTGCGAGACCTTTTTGAAGGATGTTTGTGTCAGCTGGAGAGTTAATTATGGCGCCCAGTTTGCAGTCATCTGCGACCTTGGTGTGCCATAGTCCCCCACGTTGGCCTGTACCTCAGAAAAGTAAATACCAAACAAGAGAGATCCCAGGACAGAACCTTGTGGGATGCCACTTGTGACCAGTTTCGAGTCTGACATGGCTCCAGCAACTCAGACTCTGTGGGTTCTGCCTTTGAGCCAGTTTATGACCCATCTTGTGACATAGGGGTTTATATTTAGGCTGGATGGCTTATCTATGATGCCTGAGTGGGGTATTGTGTCAAATGCCTTTGCGAGGTCCAGATAGGCTGTGTGGAGTACCTTCCCTTAATCTATGGCCTTGGTGACTGTTTCGAAGAAGTTGACCAGGTTCAAAAGGCAGGATCTGCCCTTGACAAAGCCAAATTGGGTAGGATCTAGTGTCTGTAGGTCCCCAATGTCTTTGTTTATGAGTTCCATGATGATCCCCTCCATAGCCTTGCACACTAGGCTAGTCAGGCTTATGGGGCGATAGTTTCCAGGGTCCGCAGAGGTGCCACCTTTGTGGAGTGGGACCACTATTGATGTGCGCCATTCTTTGGGCACATATCCTATAGTGAGGCTGAGATTGTACAGCAGTTTTACTTGAGGGATTAGTTCTTCTTGGAGTTCATGTAGGATGCAACCCGGGATGCCATCTGGTCCCATGGAAGCAGTGTTTTTTGCTTTGGAGAGGGCGGCCTTCACTTGAGCATCAGAGATGTTTGGGAGGCTGCACTCTGCCGGAATAGATATTTGCTCTTTTGGGGGGAAGGGGGGGAGAAGGTTGCACTGAACCTGTCTGCCAGGATATTGGCGATGTCTGTGGGTTCAGTGTATTTTTTGTCGTTTAGAATCAACTCAGAACAAGTCTGGGAGTTGCATCCCAGGTTCCTAACATAACTGAAGAAAGCCTTATGATTGTCTTTAATGTCCTGTGCAATTTTTCTCTCGAAGCTGGCCTTGGAGGATTTTATGAGGGATCGTAATTTTTTGCTAGTACTGATCAGAGATGCCTTCCCTTTTAGGGATTTTGCTCTATCATGTAGTAGCTTCCTCCTTCTGTTGTACAGTTTATTTATGGCTGGGGTCCACCAGACTGGATGCCTGCCTTTGGATGATTGGTTCTTGATTTTGTTTGGGATAGCATGATCCATGCATTCCTGGAGATGTCCGTAGAATGTATTTATATAGGATTTTGCAGTTTGGGCCGTAGTTTCCACTGGCCCTGGGGCCTTGAAGGATTCCACTTCAGTTTTGAGAAGTGTGAAGTTCGCTTTTGAGAAGTTTTTCATTGTGGTTTTCTGGGCTGGGGGTGGGGTCGGGATGGGGATATCCAGTGAAATTAATTTATGGTCTGATCTTACCAATGAGGGATATACTTCTGGTATGGAGCATAGAGTCCCCATGTTGGTAATGATCAGGTCTAGTATGTTTTCCCCTCTTGTGGGAGTGGTGACTAGTTGTTACATAGCATTTGAGTTTATAAATTCCTGGAACCTTTGGGCTAAGGTGCTGGGGCTTGAGTAATGCTCCCAGTCTATGTTTGGGTAGTTGAAGTTGCCCAATGTAATGGTGTTCGGAGAGATCTTAGTGTTCTCCAATGTTTTCAGGAAAGCCAACTGGGATTCCTGACTTTGAGAGGGTGGTCTGTAGGATGCTATAAACTGAAAAGCAGTCTTGCCCACTGTCAGTTGCACATGGATGGTCTCCGATACTTTGTGCACTGCCACTAACCTGGAGGTGTGGATATCCTTGATAAATATGGAAACTCCCCCTCCTTTTGTGGTTCGGTCCGGGTTTTGGGGGCCGAAAAGCATGATATGAGGTTTAACCTGTTAGTGCTGGGGTGCTCTGTGGAGCCTTGAACCAGGTTTCTGTCACTGCACAGATATCGATGTTCTCCATACTGAAGAGAGCTTCGAGTGTGTGCATCTTGAGGTTAAGACTTCTGGCATTTAGCAGCATTACCCTTAGTTTCTTGTTCCTTGTGCTGTCTATGGAGGTGGGTTTGACTTTTGAGCCTTGCCTAAAAAAGGCACTATGGGGGTGGCAAGAGCCTTTGCCAATATCCGAAAGCCCAGGGGTGACAGGTGCAAGCCATCCCTAGCGAAGCAACGTGGCTTGTCGAGCATGCCATCCCAGGCTGACAGACACTGGATCCCCTTTGAATGACACCAAAATGTTAGCCAATTGTTAAAATCGATCATTTTGTCTTCATACTGTGGCATCATTCTAGGTGAGGGTAAGATGCTGCTCAAGGTCAGGGTCATACCGGCCTGGGCTACATGATCAGAGAGCTCCTCTATGTCTCTTTTCATGTAGTGGAGGGAGGTACATCTCAGGTCATTCACGCCAGCATGTACAATGACTGAGTCATATTTGTATTTGCTTTGGAGTGACCTGAGTGCTTGTGTTATGTGGCAGATCCTAGCGCCCAACAGGCAGCTCACTGTGACCTTCTCCAATTAAAACTTATTGATTTAGTTATTTAATTAGAGTTAATAAAAGCAGCCCGGAACAAAAAACTTAAAGCAAGAAGAAAAACACATCCTCTATCATACAAGTTTATATTAATGTTGTTTAAAAACATATGAAATTATAAAATATATGTTGTAAAAAATATGTTGTAAAAAATGTATATAGTTATCATTTAAATGTTTTCTATTTATCTATCAAATACTTTCAGTTTAAGCTTGCTAGAAATGGATATTACATCATTGAGTCCTGGTGGGAAGTAAGAACTTAAAAAGACTTGCCACCAGGTTTCCTTCTCTTCAAGATATAGTTTCCAAGGTCATAAAAAATAAACATAAAACCCACTCCTACATTTGTTTATGACCTCTTGTTTGATGTTGTATACCAAACCAACAGGGTATCCTCTGTCAAAAAACATTCTGCCCATAACATCACATTCTGTTAAAAAAATCATTAAATAAGGAAATCATCTAAGCAGCTCTGGCCCTTAATTATACCACACTTTACATGCATAGGATGACTGCTGAAGAATACTGTTCGAATATGTGGGCTTCCTAAAAATTGTTGATTTTATTTGTCCATCATCTATTTTTGAAATCAACACATCTAGGTAGGAAATAATTTTCTCTTCCATTGTATAGGTAAATTTAAAGAAGTCTGTGCTATTGTTGAGGTATTTCATAAATCTAGGTATGTCTTCTAAAGGCCCATTCCATGCTACAAACAGGTCATCAAGGTATTGGAGACATAAGGGAATATGTACAAAAAAGGGGAACTAAACAATAAATGTTTCTCCCACCAGGCCATCACTATGTTAGCAAATAAGGGTCTGCAAGCTAACCCCATAGCTACTCCCTCAAGTTGTTTCAAGTGATGGCCCTCAAAATAGATATAGTTATTTGTTAATATTATCTCCATTAAGTATTAATAAGCCCTTGTTCGATACCACATTCTTTAAAATGAAAGTCAGAAAACCAGTCCAATCCTATTCCATGGAGCATACAACTGAAAAGGTCCTTAACATCAATTGTGATGAAAACTCCCCCTTCCCCAAAGGGAATGAGACCTTTGCATTTTTCTGAAAATTGCCATGAATCATAACATAAATGAGGAATACTCAACACCCTTTCCTTAAGTTTGTTGTCCAAAAACATAGCTATGTAACTAGTTTTTGACCAGCTTGAATCCACAATTGGTCGAAAGGGGGGTACTAGATCCTTGTGGATTTTTGGAACTCCAAATATACCTGGAATTTTTGGAGTTTCAGTTACCATATAGTTGTAGTCATCAATACTAATCTTTTCCTGCGTGACCATATCTAAAAGTTCTCACTCAATTCTATAGTAAGCTATATTAAATTCATTAAGAGAAGCCTCACTGTAAGTGTTACTATACAAAAGTTTAAACATGTTTTGTATATAGTCATCTTTGTGGACAATCACCATCCCTCCCCCTTTGTCTGGTCGAATAAACCTTAAATCAGTTTTGGCCCTTAAATCAGCCAATAGGCCTACCTCAGATGGACTAAGGTTATTTTCCTCCATACAATTACCCACATAGTGATAAAAATCCATTTCACAAGCTGCTTAAAAAGACTTAAGTAAATAATGTGGGTCAGGGTTGAAAGTACTCGGTATTCTACAAACATCATTACTACTGTAATAATCATTATTGTCATTTTTATGTAAGAATGTCAAATTTAAATTCCTTATATACATTTTTAAATCAGCAATTAACTCTCCAATATCACTGTTTTTACTTGGTACAAAATTGTACCCTAAATAAATCAGCATGTAAAACAAAATAAATACTAGTATAATTGTAAATTTTAAAATCACAAGCTGTATTGGAAACAATCACAGGTTCCCTTAAAAAAAGTCACCTCTGCTGTCTCCTCACATTGGATGGGTGTCCATTCCTGTGAATCTGTGGATTCCAAACATTCCCCTGTGGATAGGGGTTAAAGTGTTGGGGCCTCCTGTTCCTGAGTCTCTCTGACCTCCTCACCCCAGGTGGGTCTAAAGGGGCTTCTTCCCCTTCAAAATAAGTCATTGCAGAGTCTCCCAAATCTGTAAGCTGATTATGGTGTACAGCACTGTTCCCTCATACAGCTAGTGGTGCAGGATAAGCCCTTCCTGCCTGGTATGCTTTCCGATCGCTTTCAAGCTTCTTTGCCTTGCAGTTAGCAATAATAGAAACCACCCCATCTACATGCTTAAATATTGAGTCATATTGGTGCCAGCTATTTTCATGTAAGCCTGCTGACTGAATGTCCTGGTCTAAAACATGGACTTCTTCCAACATTTTATCCAGGCAACCTTTGTTGTGCTTTACCATGAGCTACATGAGCTCACAGCCATGCCAGTCAAAAAGGGCCAGCAATTCTTGGTAGAAAAGCAAATGTTGGACTAGTCCGATTGGAAATTTCCAAGTCCAAAGACCTTTAGGGACTTGGCGAATTCTGAGGCATTCAGAAAAATAAGCATTTTCTTGTTGTAACTTCTTGTAATCAATAAGCTTGTTCTTAAAAGCAGTTAGTTTAGTATCCATAGTATCAGAAACACCCCCGCTGATCTGTGGTGATGGTACATTCCTATCTAGCCAGGAATCAAGCGTACGACTACCATTAATATTGTTAGCATTATTTGATAAAAAAATGCCTCCAGTCTGAGAGGAAAGGGAGAGTTGTTGATCAGAATTAAATAAATTACCTCCTTCTCTTAAAACTGCTGGTGTCTCATTAAAGTTTATGTCCAAACTGGTATTTCCTTTTTCCATAGCTGGCTTAGGTATGAGTTGTTGCACTAAAGCTGTTAGAGAGTGCACAGAATCTCTGAGATGCTTAAAATCTTTGTAGGTGACACCTGGATTTCCTTCAGCTATGGTACAAGGCCACATGAAAAAAACAAAGTAAAAAATAAGCCAAACAATCCAATGAGAGGCACACAAAGCTGGAAACCAAGAATACAGTTAAACTAATTTATTCGAACACTGTTTAATGCTTTCGTCTGGTGACCATCACCAGACTTCTTCAGACAAATTTAAACATCACAGTAAACCCCTTTTATACATAAACAAGATAATTGTCAACCAATTTAAACTAATTGATTTATTTATTTAATTTGACAGGGGATACCCTGTTGGTTTGGTATACAACATCAAACAAGAGGTCATAAACAAACGTAGGAGTGGGTTTTATGTTCCTATACTGCAAAGTCTGGATATGATAGAAAATGACCAATACCCCCCACTTTCCAGAATGAATAATCACAGTAGTAATTGTGAGGAAGATACAGTTATTGAGGGGGAATTACAACAAGTATTGATATTGAAAACAATGAGGGGATTGCGTACCCTTTTGTTTTCACATATTCCTGTGATAGCTATATAGTGCAGGATATTGTTAGAAAAAAATGGGTTATTCTTATGCATGAACAGGCTGTGCTTGACACATTTGAAAAGTATCCTAATATAGTATTCTGGAAGGGGAGGAATATAAAATGTTTATTAGAAAAACCCTTATTTACTGAGACCAAGGGTAACATGGCACCTTGTGGGATGTGCCACCAATGTAGGCACATATTGAGAACAACAGCCATCAATATTCGTGACAAACAAATTGTGATTAAAGGTAGATTAAATTGTCAGACTCACACAGTTGTTTACGCTGCTGTTTGTTCCCAATGTCAAACTTTTTATATTGGGATAATGCAGCGGAAACTTGCCCAGCATATTTATGAACATTTTTATGAGATCCATCAACAGGACGAAAAAAATGCCTTATACATTTAAAGACATTTCCTAATCACGCATTTAAGTTTTTGGTAATCCAACAAGTCAAGTGTGAGGCTAGGGGGGACCTTGGAAACTATACCTTGAAGAGAAGAAATCCTGGTAGCAAGTCTTTTTAAATGCTTACTTCCCACCAAGACTCAATGTAATATCCATTTCTAGCAAGCTTAAACTGAAAGTATTTGATAGATGAATAGAAATAATTTAAATGATAACTATATACATTTTGTACAACATATATTTTATAATTTCATATGTTTTTAAACAACATTAATATAAACTTGTATGATAGAGGATGTGTTTTTCTTACTTGAAGCTTTTAGTTTTTTTTTTCTTGGCTGTTTTTATTAACTTGAATAACTAAATAAATAAATCGATTAGTTTTAATTGGTTGATAATTATCTTGTTTAAGTATGTATAAAAGGTGTTTACTGTGATGTTTAAATTTGTCTGAAGAAGTCTGGTGATGGTCACTAGACGAAAGCACTAACCAGTGTTCAAATAAATTAGTTTGACTGTAGTCTTGGTTTCCAGCTTTGTATGCCTTTTTTGGTTGTATATTTAGAAAATTGTGATCATATGTTCTTTTATTACAGTTATTATTTCTATGTATTAACCACATCTGTCGTCTTATTTCTTAATTCTCTTATTAGTCTCATATTTTCTTTTACTACTTTATTTAGGCAAGGTGCTGCTTTCACTTTCTTTCCCTGTAAAAAATACCTATTTAAAAAGCAATATCTAATTTTTTACTGATTCATTTCATATGTCTGTTTTTGTCTTTCAACAAATCTATCTCTATCACTTAGTATAGCTTTAAAGCCTGGAAGACTGATATCCATATAATTGTACTTGTCTTGTGTTTTCTTTACCTTTTGCCATTCTAAAACTCCTATTTTATATTTTTCTTTTAAACTTATCCACCAGCTTGTCCAGTCCTTGTAAAACATTCTAATATCTATATGATCTTTCCATCATTGTGTAATCATTTTTCTAACTTCTTCATTTAAATCCATTTCATTTATTCTTTTAATGCTGCTACCTATTTTTATGCATCCTTCTTTTTCTTGTATCTCTATCTACATTGCTATATGATCTGAAAACCCTGTTATTTTATCCCTTGATATAACATTTTCAAAGTTTTTAATATCTCCAAACTTACTCTGACATCTGACACTTATTTTCTCTTTTTTCTTAAGTCACAATTAAAATATCCTCCCAATATTATTTGCATATTACTACTAACATAATTAAGAATCTTTCTAAACATAATCTGTTTTTCTTTCTGTAAAACATACACATATACTGCAATCATTCTATATACTTGATTCCTCCATCTCACATCTAATATTGTCATTCTACCTAATACAACTAAAGTACAATCTAAAATTTCTATTGATTCTATTGCTATATCTGAACACTTTTCTTCTCCTATATTCCAAGTGCCTTCATCCTCCCATCATTCATTTACTTGTCTTTTCTCTTCTTCTGTTAAAAGTCTGGTGTCTAATAATATCATTATATCCATACCAAGTGACCTGTACCATTGTAAAACCCCTAAACTCCTTTTTACATTCTTTATACTGCTCACTTTTATAACTAAGATTTTCACATTTATGCAAAATTATTTATCTTCATCATCCTTTTCTGTTCTCTCTCTAACCTATTGTCTTAAATTTACCTTTTCTATCCTTAACTCTCTTCCCAGTGGGGGTCCTCTTACTTTTAATCATTACCAAATTAGTATTCCCCTCTTCACTAGAATTACTTATTTCCTCTTCCTATTCTTTGTCTCCCCTTTTATATTTATAATTTACTCGTAATTCTTTGATCTCTACTGTTATATCTTCCATCCATACCACTCAACCTCTTAGAAAAAGAAATTTGGACAAAGCCATAAATAATGGGGCGATAAAGACGCAAAAATAAGGACAATTTTTAAATATTGCTCGTACAATGTAGAAAGACAGTTTTGTATTGCCATGATTTTTCTTAAGGGTATGAAGTCTGAAACCAAAATGTACGTCAGTGTTTTCTGACTTCAATCCTCACAGTCACCGATTTGCTAAAGATTGACCAGAAAACAAAATTCTATGAGGAACAAACCAAAAATATAAGGCAAAAAATGGACATTCAGTGAAAATCTGAACAGTTGAGAGGTATGCTTCCACCTTCTTTTCCTCTTGTCACACTTCTGTATTGGATTCTAACACAGATTTTCCCACTTGGTCTTCATTTTTATCCTTTTTCCTTCCCTTTTACTACACAATCCTTCCATGAATGCCTTATGTGTTCACATTTTATACATTTAAGTTCGCATCTTTTTTGTTTCATGACCTAATTTGATACACTTTTTTAAATCACAATTACTAATTAAATGGTAATTTTACCACAAAAAACATGTATTTGCTTGCTCCAATATTTCACAAATCCTCTGTTTCCATCAACATTAACCAGGTACATGCATTAAATTTTCATTTTTCGTTTGTAAAATAACTCCACATCCCCAGCCCCCAGTTCATAAACCTCTACTAACATATATCTTTGTCCATGACATCTTCACACAAACAGTCTTTAAATAATCTTTCAATGTCTCTTGTTCTACCTTGGTACAGAATTGTAAGTAAATTTTCTTTTTTGCCTCTTTGTTAAATGTTTGCACAATGTATAAATTCCAAGGATTGTAATTTTTTTATTTCATATTATTCTGTGAATTTTTCCATTTACTGCCTTGATTCAAAAATAATGTCACAAAATCAATCTTTGTTAGTGTGAATAAATGCTTTTACTTCACTGGAAGCAATACCCAGTGCATATCTATCAAGTTCCTTCTCCTTCTTACTGTTTATTCTGATACAATACTTCCTTTTCACCTCCATTTTATTTTCTTCCCTTCATTCTCCTTATCTTACTGTTTGCATATATGACTTCCTCCTTTCTCTTCTGATATCTTCTCCTTCTTCTTCTTATATCCTCTCAATTATTCCACCCCAAAACACTGACTTCTCACATTCTAGTTTGCTCTGATCTGTTAAATCTTTTGACTAAACATCCCACAAACCTCCTGACTGAAGGGTTGCAACAATACATTCAAAATGTGAGTTGATATCTCCCTCAAACAGCTTTTGTTGAAACAGCACGTCAGTATCCTGTGAACGCTCAAGCACCTTCACTTGTTATTCCTCCTGCTTTGTCACAATCTCATCTATTTCTACCTTCCGGTCCTCCAATTTACTAATAACTCCTCCAATTGCAAACCGTTATGCAAAGGCTCAACTGCTTTCATCTTTATTCCACCATCATTTGCTCTATTCCCAACAACATATTCCCCCATGCCATTGCTTTCCATAATTTTCCCTGCTTCTCTGAGCTTTACATATTACACCCCTCTTTTCAGAGGGGTCATCTTCAATCCCCAAATAAAAGAAAATATATTATATACATATTTCTCTAAGCTCGATGGAACACTAAAGACACTGGCTAAATAATTAATCTTAGCTAACAGTACAGAATTTGTTAAATAAACTTTCTTTTTAAAGGAAAGCCTAAAATACTTCCAAAACACATATCTTTTATTCCGTCAATTTTTTCTTTCCATATGGAATCTCTATTTTTTTGTTTCCCAAAGTTTATTCCAAGGATCTTAATTTTTTCCATATTAAATTTAACTCTACCAATCCTCCTCTCAAATCCTAAACCTTGACTTTTGTCTTTATTTAATATGAACCTTAATGACCTCTTGCATTTGTTTCATCACTGCATTCATACTTGTTGCATTTTTTATAATAATGATGTGATCTGCATAATTTAGCAAAACAGGCATTTTTATCCCTTCATTAGAAATACAACTCATGACATGCATCTCTTTATTCATGTACATAGGTATTGCATTCATTGCTAATACAAATAATGTACCACTCAATGGACAACCTTATCTAATAATCTTCTTATCGCTTTCATGTTGTACATGAATAAACGTGTCTTCATGGGTTCATTTTAAGTAGGTTTATTCTATATAAACACATTACTGTAAAGCTTATTTGAGTATGACTAAGTAATGTATATATAAACTGTTGTGATCACACATGCTTACACACTGGCTGCTTCTTCAAAATGGCACTAGGGATTGCACATGTCTGGAATATATATTTATTCTATTTATTTATTTAAGCAACCTTTCAAACCATACCAATTTCAATTCTCAGCTATTCTCACATCTGTCAGCCAAATGGGAACGCCCATGTCATGCTCCAACATAAACCCCTATCTACCCCATCTCTTTCTACCCTGCACTAAAATCATTACCATTTACCAATTCTATTGCTTCATCTAAACCTAAAACAGTCTCGTTCTACCAGGGACTGATTTTCTCTCTGCTATCTAATATACTATACTTTCCATAATCCAATTTTCTTATACTTCCTCCATGCAAAATGGTCCACTAAACTTGCAAAGGGCTAGTAGCTACTTGTTTAATGTTTACTTACAAAGAGTTTATTTGACAAAGATGTCTTTTTCTGCAAATGTTCAGTTTACCCAACCTCCAACAGGGCTAGTAACCTTCTGTTTAAATGTTAACTCACTAAAAGCTTATTACATAATGTATTATATTTCTGTAAATGTTTTAATTATTTGGTACAAATCTTTGTAATTCTTTTGTAACATGTAATATGTAACTTGCAATATTTGTACTATTCTCCCCGGGCCTCCACTGAAAATATGTGCTTGCACAGCCTCGCATGCTTCCTTATAGATATAGTGCACACACGCCACACTCTGATCTACACTTCTCTAACTCTCTATATTCTAAAATACATACAATTTTAATTTTCTTTCTTTAAATATTATATATATATATATATATATATATATATATATATATATATATATATATATATATCCCAAAATACTGAGTCATGAATCGAATCAAATGCTTTGCTTAGATCTCCTACCATTAATTTTGCCTGAACATTTCTAACTACTATATCATCTACTACTTCCCTAATTATTAATAATAAATGCTGGACTTTCTTACCTTTTATACCAAACATGTACTCATTTACAGCATTGCCTATTTTTTCTTCCATCCTTTTTTGTAATATTTTCATAAAAAAAATTATAATCCATATTATTTAATACTATTAGTCTCCAATTCTGTATTCCTCCTTTTTTTCCATATAAACCAAATGATACCACCACATAGCTCTTTAAACAAAAAAACTTTAACCATTCCTTAATATCTTTATAAACCATTTTTTTTTGCTCTATGTTCAAATTTTTATACATCGTATGCCCTATTCCATCTGTTCCTGCAGATGAATGCATAGCTTCTATTCCTTCCATGTCTTTGTTCTTTAAATAATGCCCTTATATGTTCTTTTATTATATTCATAATCTCTTCTTGTGTATTATATAGTCTTCCTAAGGAATCTTTCATTGTTTTAGCACACTGTTATTCTCTTTAATTATTTTATTTAAATATTGTGCAATTTCTTCTTTTTTTTTTCCTTTCAGAAAGTACATTTGTTTATATAATAAATGTTCTAATTTTTCTTATTCAATTCATATAATTACTGTTCCTTGATAAATACATTTTCATCTACTTCTCAAGACAATCAATCATATTTTTACTTAAATTCTTATACTTTATTTTTTCCATGTATATTTTTCTTTATCGCATGTCATATAACCTTTTTATATTTCAATTTGAAATGTAACCACCATTCTGACCAATCTTTATGAAATTCTCTCATCTCTACATGATCTTGCCACCATTTCATAACTTCTTTTCTCCCTTTAACATCCCATTTCACTTCATTTATTCTTTTTTATAACTTTCCCTGTTTTTAGATAATCAGCATTTCCTTTTTAACACAATTCAGCTTTCCCTGTGATCTGAAAACCCTCTCAGTAATACTCCTTGGCTAATTATTGCTAAAATTTCTGACAATGAAAATAATCTACCTCTGTTTTTTTTACCTCTTCTATATGTCCAAGTCTCTACATTCCATATTATTAAGTGTCCTTATTTTATAATGCCCTGTACTAATTTAACATCGTATGCCTTCTTGTTTTGTTGTCTTAGTTTATAATTAAAGCCCCCTGCTACAATTATATCCATATTGTATTATTTTTCTGAATATCTCTTCCATCTCCTTTTTTATTACATATGCATATATTTCAATAATTATCATAACATGTTCCCTCTATTTTATGTCAATAGCAGTAATTCTACCTGTTATTACAAATGTAACATCTAATATTTTGATTGTATATTTATGTAATATATGTATTCCTGAGCATCTCATTCCTGAAATTCCACATCAAATTATTTTCCCCCCACACTTTTGTTTGATATCTTTATAATTTTGCGAAAAAATCTAATATCGTCTAGTATAATAATATCACTATCTAGCTTTTTAAACCACTCCAAAATCCCTATTCTTTCTAGCTTCTTAAAACTGTTCACATTTAATGATAATAATTTACAAGTAACTCTAACTTAAATAATATGAATTCATCCTTTTCCTTTCTTTTTTTTCTTTTTGGAAATCTTCTGTACTCTTCCTTTTCTTTTCTCTAACTCTTTTATCAATAAAATTTTTGTTTAACTATATTCCATTTAACATCATGATTGCCACTTAATCCTGACTCTTCTTCTTCAATATTTTCTACATTTAAATCTTCCTTCAGTTTATCTTTTTGTATTACTTGTTCTCTATCTGTTACACTGCTTTTTCCATTTCTACTGCTTCTAATTCCTTTTCTACAACTTTATTCTTTTTACCTTGTTCCACTACTTCCTGCATTATATCCAAATGTACTTCATTTCCTCTTTCTTCACATTCCCCTCATTTATAACATCATGGTTCACAATTTTTGCATTTTGTCCTATACCTCTGCATGTAAAGTATAATCTTTTCTCACATTCATTAATTAAATTATCTATTTTCCACACAAGAAAACACATTTTTGGCAGTCCCCAATATATAACCAAGCCTCTGTCTCCTACAACATTAATAATACTTGGAATGTGCACAATGCAGTCATTTTCCAGTTTCAGTATCACATTGTAATCCCACACCCCAGTCCATAAACCCCTATGATCATATACTTTTGATACATTCAATGCATTCAATACATCATTACATAGATTTAATAAATTCCTTTTCAAAGCATCTTTTTCAGCTTCAGTTCTGAATTGAATATTTTTTTTATAGTTTCCCTAAAGAAGGGTTTAAGTACCTATAAGTTCCATGGTAAACAATTATACTTTTTCTCATATTACTCTATAAATTTCTCCATTATCTGCCCAGTCTTGCAAATAATGTCACAAACATCTCTTTATTAATATGAATAAATGCTTTTTCCCCATTTGCTTTAATCCCAAGTGTCATAATGACTTCATTCCATACCTTATATTTATCCATTGGAGTATCTTCATTCTTTTCAATTCAAACCTTAAACAGTCTTTTTCTGTTAAAACTCTTTTCTTTTTCTTCTCTCTTACCATGAATCCCTTCTTTCATAGTATCAGCTTATGATTTGTTCTCCACCTGCATATTCTCACTCTCCTGCCCTTCTTCCTTCTGTATCCTATCCATCATTTCTCCCCAGGAAATGACCTCTCCATTTTCTGGCTCACTTTCCTCCACCATGCACAGTAATATATCATACTGAAACCCTCTTGAATGGAAGGCTGTAAAAACACAATCTTGCATTATGACTTCTGACTCAAATAAATTCTGTTGGAACAAATTTTCAGTATCAATATTAACTGCATCCAACACATTAATCTTTCTTTGAAAAGGTGTCTCCATCACACCATATTTTCCTCCCAACCTCTCCTTCAACTCTGATTCCTTCTCTGATAAATCTAATGCATCTGCTGTTCGAATAACAGCACCATCATCAAAAGCCACCTTGTTAGTATCTTCTCTGACCTCCATGTTTACTCAGACCTGCTTCCTACTTCTCTGAGCCCCCTATGCACCTGGACCGTAAGACAGGAAGCACCACAATGAAAACAGTCCCCATAAGGGAAATGAGTACGTTTTTTTGTTGTTAAAGAAGACTTATTCACACATCAAGTTTATGTACATATTTGCAAAATGTACAATTGTGTATATGCTGTATACAGTATCAGTTGAGTTTATATTAATGTACATTCCCCCCACCCTTTTCCCATAACCAAAAAGGTATTTTCTTTACAATTTCTGCCAGAACCCATTTGATATTGAATTTAATTTCATTCAGTTTTTCTGTCCATAATGTCCATGAAACATAAAAATATAATTCTGTCATTTTTCCATCTCTTCTTGCTTCTTTACATTGTAGAATATTCTTCTTGCTTCTTTACATTGTAGAAACCGTATTTAATTATATCCAAGTTAGTTTATTTTTTGTAAAACCCTGCAACATTTTGGATTTACATATTTCTTCCCATAATTTAATATTTTAAAAAGACATGCTCTGTAGTTTCATATTCACCAGAATAATTACACATTCTGTCTTGTTGCCTTTTATAAAGCATATTTGCCTTGACGAGTAACTTATTTATTGACACACAAAATCTTTACATTCGTTTATATTTTTGTACCTTTTATATCTTGTTAATATTGCTTTCATTTTTTTTCCATTCCTAAATGTTTCCTAGGATCAACATAATAATGTTGACTTAGAATATTTATATACCATTCGCTTATATTTTTTCACTCAAATTCAGTTTTATTCAAGATCCTCTATCTCTTCATTCATGATACCCTTTAATCTTTTCTTATTTTCATTTTTCCCACAAACATAGATATTTATAATATAATATAGATTCTATCAAATTGTTACATTGTTTAGTATAGCCTACTAAGGCTTTGTATAAATGCAGTGATGCTGCATGTAGAATTAGATTTATTAGACCCAATCTCCCTGGTTCTACTTTCATATACAAAACCCCTCTTTTAAATGGTTTAATCTTGACCCCCCTATAAATGCAAATAAAATGGACATTATTTATTTCATATTGTGATAGAATCATATATGTGTTGGCTAATTAGGCTGTTTTCCTATTATGATAGAATTTATTAAGAACATTGTTTTTTTTTTTATTTCTCCAAGTCTTTTGGGTTTCTACCATGATGGGAATAGACCCCATTCCTAAGTCAAAGTACAATTAAAGTTCATGAAATTAGTATTGTTTTAATCTTTGATATCAGCCAGAAGTGCTTTTTTCAGCACCCACACTGTGCCCATTAATGTCTCCTTCTGCAAATAGTATGGGGATACATGCATTGGTAACATATCTAAATATGATTGTAGATTCTTTGTTATAAGACTTGTTGCTCCTATTACAGTTGGAACTGTCTGGGTATTTTTCTTTCATGTTGCTTTTGTTTCTGCCTACAAGTCTTGATATTTTATGACTTTCTGGTTCTCTGTAGGCAAGACACTGTAGTCACTTGGTGTGACGATTTCCATAATCAATGCTACTTTTGTCTTCTTTTCTTGGACCACTATATCCGGTTTTCTAGCATCTGTCTTTTGAACTGTTGGTATTGGGTGATCCCTTGTGATATAAACTTCATCATTTTCTATGATTCTTTGTGGCTCAAGTTTCCAGCATTTTTCAGCCACTTCAGTACCTTAATGTTTGCACAATCTCCAGTGTAACATTCTCGCCACATTATTATGCCTTTCAGTATACAGTCCCTCTGCTATTAGTGCATCATAGCCAGCAACAAGGTTGTCAGTAATCTTATGTTTTCTAATATAATAATCTGAGCATCTAATACAGCACACTGTTCTAGAATATCTAGTCTTCTTTTAATATTTTTCATACTATTAACATTCAAAGCTAAGATTTTTCTGCTTTGGAATGGAATAGTTCTAACATTTTGCAACCATTGCCTTTTTTTCCTTTCTTTTGATATTAAATTTTTAAACTTTCTCTTTCTTTCTCTTTCTCTTTTTTCCTACCAAATTATTTTTCCCTCTTACTATCTCCCAATTTCTATAATCATTGTCACTTGTATCCGTTGAATCTGCTTCTTTTACTTTTTCTCTATCTTTTATATCTATTGTTATGTCTTTATTTTCTTTTATGTCACTTTGTTTTTCATGTTTATTATTAATGTATGTATTTTGTAATAACTTGTATATTTCTTCTCTTTCTACAACTTGTATGTCTTTGTCACATTCTAACCAAACATGTCCTGTTTTGCCACATGTTTTGCATTTCAAATCACATGCTCTTACCTCAGTGGGTATGACACCCAATAGTGAAATCACAGAGTCCCACATTTCATACCTTTCCAGTTCTTGTTCTCTCCTATTGCTTATTCTTACTGTATATTTCTTTTGTGCCTCCTTCAACTCCTCGGTTTTCTTTTCTCCTTCTTTTACTTTCTGTGTGTATGATTCCTTTCCTGCTGTTTCTTCTATTGTTTCCTCTTGAAATTTCTCCATTAATTCTCCCCAAGATGCTGCTGTCTTACTTTCAGGTTCACTTTGATTTATAAGGTCCTTTAAATAATCATCCCACAACCCTCCAGATTGGAGAGTTGTAATAATAACTCCCTGCTGGCTTTTTGTTCTGCTTCAAACAACCTCTGTTGAAATATATCTTCTGAATCCACACCAGCTCCATCAACATCATTCCACTCCAACTTCAGTATAAACAGGTTCTCCACTTCCTCCTTTAGCTGCTTTTTACATAAAGGTTCAGTGGTCTCCACACTTGAATTATTTTCCTCCAAATCTCCATTATTTTTGTTAACTCCTGCCATATTGCTCCTTGTTTCTCCTGGCCACCTATGCTCCTGGAATGGAAACAGGAAGCCAAGTGTGTTACACTCAGGTTCTTCCCCCTACACCAAAGAGAAGGGGAAGTTCCCTGATGCCTGTCCAAATTTCCTCTCATAGTATAAACACCACCTATGGTCTTCCCTGAAAAGAAGCTACTAGCCTAGTTGGACTATCCCAGTCAACAAAGGATAACTAAATAAAAAATAAATACATTTCCTTTCAACACTACTGCAGGAGTCTTAGCCTTAGTTATTTGTGTAGATTATCATAACTTAAACTGATAGAGACAAGGAAAGATGAGAGTCCAGTAGTCCCAGGAGAATGGTCCTAGCAAAGCCTGTCCTAGACCTGGAGAAGGAGTTTAGTTATATTGTTTTGTAAATGTGTGCTCAAAGGACCAAGAGACTAATTCTAGAATAATTATAGAATTCATCCCTTTCCAAGAAGCCATAGATGCAGCCCAGGCCCTGTTAGAGTGAACCTTGGTCCTCCTTGGAATAATTTTGTTGTAGTGCGAATAAAAACAAATTGGAAATAGTCTGTTTCGACATAGGTTGCCCTACAAAGACCCAAGGGTTAAAGACAGTTCTGGAATAACAGTAAGGGGAACAGATATTGAATACTACTTTGTACACACAACCTTGTGCTGTATGTTTTAAAGGGAAACTGGTTTGCTCACAGGGATTTCATATTTACAACTATACAGACTTGGCTATTACTGAAGCACATTTCTCCCTTTTTAGAAAAGGGTTGAAGTTTGTACCAGGTAGTAAAGTAAATATTGTTGATGCGCTCACTGAACTGAAAATTTATATTAGAAAGTTGAACTTTAACCGTGAAAGAGACAATGTTTCTTCAGGTAGCAGATTCAAGAGGAAGAGTCTGTATAACCCCCTATTCAATCTACTTTAGCTGATTTTGAAAGATTACAGACCAATGAGATTTATCAGGCTTATTACTCTCACAAGGACAAAATCTTTAACCTCACAAAAGAGGAAGCTTTAGTGTTAAGAAAATTGAGGGAGTCGGACCAATATAGGATTATGAGACATAACAAAGGGTGTGAGGTAGGTTTTGTGGAAAAGTCAGATTATGTTAATGATATAGCAAATTTGCTTTATGATACAAATCATTATGAAATAGTATCCAGAAATGAAATAGATATTGCTCACAGAAAATTATTGTTGTTTTTGGAGGATAATATATTTCAAAATGTCATTAATGAACAGGTTTTTAAGTTTCTGCATAATAACCACCCCTACATCCTTACAACATTTGGGATCCCGAAAGTACACAAAAATATGTTCCACCCACCCTACTTCCTTATTATAGCAGCTCACAACAGTTCTACCTACTCAGTAGGGGTTTTTATTGACCGTCTACTTAAAGACACACTAATTCCTATTAGCCATATGTTAACAGATTCCTGGGATTTTCTTGATAGAATTAAGCAAGATTATTTTTTAGGATCTATGGGATTTTCCACCATTGACGTAGTAGATCTTTTTAGTTCCATACCTCATGACATAGGTCTGGAACTATTTTCAGAAGCATTATTAGACCACACTACACTGAGAAGCCCCCCTTTCAATTTTATTATTGATGCCATGGACACCATATTACATAACAACTATTTTAGTTTTGAAAAAGAATTCTGTAGACAACTTAGAGGTGTTGTCATGGTGTCAAGCTGTGCCCCTATGTATGCTAACTTTGTTGTGGCAGCATGGGAGAAGAAATATATTTTCAATTCAGGGTTTGTAGATGGGTGGTTTCTTTATTTGCATTACCTGGATGACATTTTTATCTTGTGGAAAAGTGAAAAAACACTGGTAGATAGTTTTTGTGAATATATTAACAATATTTGTGAATATTTTAAGTTCACCCACAACTTCCATGTTGATGAAATCAATTACTTGGATGTTACTTTCAACAAAAATTATGGTTTACAACAATTTACTTCCAGAGTTTACCGCAAACCAATAAATCCCAACAGTTTTTTTGGCATACAATAACCACCCATATTACACCAAAAGGAACCTGGTTAGAGAACAGATGATCCATGGGGCCAGAATATGTTCTACAATTTCAGATTTTAAATTAGAACTAGGTAACTTGACATCTATGTTTTTGGCTAGAGTATATCCCGCAAATATGGTTTGTAATTAGGTGGAAGAGATTCTTGTAGGTTGGGGTAATAAATTTACCCCACTCTTAGGTCAAAACCCAAAGGTGAATTAAATTGTGAGATTTAGCAAACAACGAAAATTTTCACACACTATGGTTACACAGTTTGGTACTTTTGACTGTAAGGTCAAAGATATTTTGACTCACAATTGGTTAATTCTACAGTGTAGCAAAGACTTACATAGTAAACACGGGGAGAAACCTGCATTTACATCTAAGGTGGGACATAGCTTAAAATTTCTTTTTGAACATCCCACCCAATCACAGCGCAGTCAAGGAGGTATAACTAGTTGTGGTGTTTGTAAATACTGCCCCTACATTTGCAAAGGATTGGATCTAGTGGTAGGTGACCCCCAGAGGACAATTAGTTTGAGGAAAGGTAACTGTGATAGCTGTGGGTTGGTGTATATTAGTATTTATCAGGATTGCGAAATGTTTTATGTAGGGAAAACTGAGAGGTCCCTATGTAAAAGGATATACGAACACCTTTACGCCATTGAAACACACAATGGTAATAATGCACTGTACAAACACACATTCTCTTGTGAGGTTAAGTTAGGATTCTGTTCTGGGATTCTAGAAATCATAAGGAAAGACATAAAGGGAGGGGACTGGTCAAATGATATTCACAAAAGTGAATTTAGATGGCAGTTGTATTTAAATGCCACCCCCCCCCCCCGGGTTAAATGATCATGTTTCACTTGTACCAATACTAAAAGACAGGGCAACTGTTTTATAAGACTGTATTGTTAAGATTGTTTTTGTGCTTCCTATTCTTTACATTGCTGCTTTTAACAAATAACACCCAAATGCGGCAAATAAACATAAACCAAAAACAACCCTGTAGATGGCAGGAGTTAGCAAGTAAAAATGTTCAACACTTCAAGGATACACGACAAGCTTTTAATAAAAAGAAACACGTAAGCACTTTCACGGCTCCAAAGCCACTTCATCAGACAATTCAACTTCTCAACTGCACTTATATACATTCCATCAACCTATCACAGTACGTTTCATTAGCAATCACTTAATTGAGTAATAAATGCAAATTATCCACACTACATAAAAATATAAAAAATAAAAATAAATAATTCATCCATTAATATATAATTCATAACATATGTCTGCATCATGTATAAGACTGTATAAGATTGTTTTATCTTATTCGCAAGAGATATCGGAAGTTAGAAATATTATTAGAAGCAACTGGCATATTTTGGAAGTTGATGACAGATTAACAGATATATTGAAGGATGGCCCCGACTTTGTATATCGGAACACGAGAAATTTGAAGCAATGGCTTTGCTACCCCAAAACTGATGTTTTTAAACCCCTTGGGATTAGTGGCACTTCTAAATGCAATAATTGTAATTATTGTGAATTCATTGATGAATCTATTTTTTTCAGACAACCGGTGACAGGTTATCTATGGAGTATTAGAACGGCAGCTAACTGCAGCACTAGGAATGTTGTATATCTTGCCCACTGTCAGTGTTGCTTCTATTTTTACGTGGGCGAAACTAACAGATCTGTAAAGGAAAGAATTAGGGATCATCTGTATTGCATTCATAAAAAGCATGACTTCAGTGCTCTAGCAAAGCATGTGTTGAGTACAGATCCAACACACACTTTTGTATTTCAGGTTCTTCATGTAGTACATCCCACCTTACAAGGAGGGGACATAATCATACAGAACTGATAGAACTAGAATGGATTTTGAGACTTGCGGCTCATCAGAATATGGGGCTGAATGATACTGTTCCCCTCAGACCCCTGTTGAGATCAAGGAATTTGAAGTAGTCTGTTTGAACTGCTTATGTGCTTTGCAAAAAATGTTTTATTGTTTTTATTAATACACGTGTTTATATATTTCATTATATATTTTTTTACAGTCTTATACATGATGTAGACATATGTTATGAATTATTTATTAATGGATGAATTATTTATTTTTATTTTTTATATTTTTGTGTAGTGTGGAAAATTTGTATTTATTACTCAATTAACTGATTGCTGACAAAACGTACTGTGATAGGTTGATGGAATGTATATAAGTGCAGTTGAGAAGTTGCTGAATTTCTGATGAAGCTGCTTTGGAGCCGTGAAAGCACATATGTGTTTCTTTTTATTAAAAGCTTGTCGTGTATCCTTGAAGTGTTGAACATTTTTACTTGCTACCTTCTGCCATCTACAGCATTGTTTTTGGATTACTGCTTTTAAGTTAACCTGCTTGTTTTATTTTTAATTTTAATTATATTATTGAATAATTTATTCAATTATTAATGAATTAAGGTATAAAAGCACTTTATAGCTTTGGCAGTTAGTTTTGATAAAGTCCTGTAATGTGGCGGAGGAAAGCGCTTAACTCAGTCTGTGGTTTGTTTCAATAAACTGGAGTGTTTTTCGCTATCATGACTGTTTATTGATATCTGGTCTGGTTCCGCGAGGTGTTGTTGATTCATTTGTGTGGAGTTTCTCCTCGGATTTTGCTTTTTACCTGTATTTGTGTAGATTATCATAGATTAAACTGATGGAGACAAGGAAAGATGAGAGTCCAGAAGTCCCAGGAGAATGGTCCTAGCAAAGCCTCTCCTAGACCTGGAAAAGGAGTCTAGTTATACTGTTTTGTAAATGTGTGCTCAAAGGACCAAGAGACTGCTTCTAGAATAAATGTAGAATCCATCCCTTTCCAAGAAGCCATAGATGCATCCCAGGCCCTGTTAGAGTGAACCTTAGTCCTCCTTGGAAAAATTTTGTTGTAGTGCGAATAAAAACAAGTTGGAAATAGTCTGTTTTGACATAGGTTGCCCTTTCTTCTTAATGTCACAAAAGTGAACAACTGATCAGAAGTTCTGAAATATTTTTGTCATACAAGATAGTAAATGAGTTGTCTGTAGACATCCAAGGTATAAAATATCCTCCCACATTCATTTTGTATGATCTGGAAGACGGAGATGGATAGACTGGATTCATGTAAACCTGGATACCACTTTTGTAATAAAAAGGGATTAGTTCTCAACAAGGCCATATCTTTATGGAAAATGAGATAAGGTTGATCCACCACAAGAGCTTCCAACTCAGATACTCTTCTTGCAGAGCTCAAATAAATGAGTAAGACTGTTTTCCCATCTAAAAAGATTGAAAATCAAAATATAGAAAAACAAAAAACAATTTTTTGCATTGTGGCAAGCTGCCCTGCACCCCATGTGACTGGCTGTACTTCCTACACCCTCTACTAATTATATATACTATTATATACTATCTCCATGATTGCACAACAGCAGCAGATGTTCTTCGTGTTTCACTTTTGCAGTCATCATATTTAGGTTATCCCTGCCAGGGTAGCCCTCGGCCGGCCCAAATACCAGAGGGCTAGTATTTCTGCGTCAGTTGCTGTTGCTTCACGACTGATGTCAGATCATCAGTAGTATAAAGTTGGGCAGCAGATGCCATTACACCAGTCTTTCTTGCCATGGAGCCGAAGCAGAAGCAGTTCACACAAGTGGCAGTCGGCTACTACCTGAGTTTCGTCTACCAATTTGAAGCTGAAGTCTTCTAAAGCTAAGTACCCCATTGGGGATCCTTTTTTTTTGCACTAACCAATGTCAGAAAAAGTTAGCAATTGCCTAGCCTGTGGAAAGCAAATACCACACCAGTACTTTCATTTTTACTGTGTCACTTGTTTAGGCCCAGACCACAATGTCCCCTGCTGTTGCTTCTGTGCTTTGTTCAATGCCAGAACTATCCATCATCGGGCCCTTATTGTAGCTAGATATTTATGCTTACAGTCCTCGAACTCTGATATGGCTTCGGTAAGCCATCTGACTGCAGATCTTCTGAAAAGATGTAAAGATAAAGACAGAGACAGACCACACAGGTCCAAACCTACCGACAATACATCTGTTAAGCTAGTCGTCAGTTCTCCGGTCCTCAGTGAGGTGTTTTCGCAGCCCCTGATGCCCACTTCTGTGGATTCGCAGGCCACTACTGTGACCCTTTCAGAGTCTGGTATGGTGCAAAACTCTTCTTTAACTAAGGATCCTGCGTTCGTCACCAACTTAGATGGGTCCAGAGTTGCTGAGCAGGCACCGGCTTCCAAGGAAGTCCTTCGCAGTACCGGTTCTCGACACAAACCAACATCTTCTTTTGCAACTACCATTCTTTTGAAACCTACTGAGTTTCTTAGGCCCAGGGTATGAATCACACCCAAGAAACCAATGACCCAGTCTCAGGCACCTGCTTCCTTGCCTCAGCCTCAAATGCTTATAATGGCAGAAGACCGTATCATGCTGATCAGGGGAAGCCAAACTACCCTCTCCAAAAGGAAATGAGATCTGTCCCTGTAGTTTTGTCTGAACAAGAATCAGGTGACTCTGATGCATCTGAATATGAAGACATGTAACCCCTCTTTACTTATGAGGATTCTGATGCAGAGGAGTCCATCCCTTCCACCTCTCCCCCAGAGGATTTTTCCTTTGGGGGAAACCCTTCATACCTTAAGGGAGCATTTCCAATGGGACATTCAGGACTACCCTCAGTCTAAAAAGAGTCTCAGGGAATTCGTACATGTTCCACAGCACAGACCCTTGGCCATCCCCCAGGCCTGGATGTTGTGGAGGATGATTTCTTGGAATCCAGCTTGACTCCTGACACCCTCCCTCCTGCACCCAGAAAACCAGACAGGAACTATAGAGTCCCTGACTCACACAAATATCTTTTTAAAAATCCTACTGCTGACCCTGAGATAATTTCTGAAGGGCCTAAAGGGATTAAAGCAACCTCTGCTAAGAATTCCACCCCCTCAGATAGGGATTCCCGAGCACTAGACAGATGGGGTAAAAAAGTATGCACCTCAGCTACTCTTGCTGTCAAGGCACTAAATTATCAGTTCCATATGCAAAACTTTCAGCAACATACCCTGGAACCAAATGTCTTCATTTCCTGCTTGTGCAAAATCTAAAGAGTTATAAGAGTTAATGCATTCATCAAGTCAAGTAACTAAACACACCTTGCACTGTGGTCTTGATGCCCTAAAAGGTCCTTGCAGGGCAGCAGTCACTGGATCTGTCTGTCAGCCTGGGATGACATGCTCGACAAGCCACGTTGCTTCGCTAGGGATGGCTTGCACCTGTCACCCCTGGGCTTTCGGATATTGGCAAAGGCTCTTGCCACCCCAATAGTGCCTTTTTTTAGGCAAGGCTCAAAAGTCAAACCAACTCCATAGACAGCACAAGGAACAAGAAACTAAGGGTAATGCTGCTAAACGCCAGAAGTCTTAACCTCAAGATGCATGCACTCAAAGCTCTCCTCTGTATGGAGAACATCGATATCTGTGCAGCGACAGAAACCTGGTTCAAGGCTCCAGAGAGCACGCCAGCACTACCAGGTCATACCTCATATCAATCTTTTCGGCCCCAAAACCCGGACCGAACCACAAAAGGAGGGGGAGTTTCCATATTTATCAAGGATATCCACACCTCCAGGTTAGTGGCAGTGAACGAAGTATCGGAGACCATCCATGTGCAACTGACAGTAGGCAAGACTGCTTTTCAGTTTATAGCATCCTACAGACCACCCTCTCAAAGTCAGGAATCCCACTCGGCTTTCCTGAAAACATTGGAGAACACTAAGATCTCTCCGAACACCATTATATTGGGCGACTTCAACTACCCAAACATAGACTGGGAGCATTACTCAAGCCCCAGCACCTTAGCCCAAAGGTTCCTGGAATTTATAAACTCAAATGCTATGGAACAACTAGTCACCACTCCCACAAGAGGGGAAAACATACTAGACCTGATCATTGCCAACATGGGGACTCTATGCTCCATACCAGAAGTATATCCCTCATTGGTGAGATCAGACCATAAATTGATTTCACTGGATATCCACATCCCGATCCCACCACCAGCCCAGAAAACCACAGTGAAAAACTTCTCAAAAGCGAACTTCACACTTCTCAAAACTGAAGTGGAATCCTTCAAGGCCCCAGGGCCAGTGGAAACTATGGCCCAAACTGCAGAATCCTATATAAACACATTCTACGGACATCTCCAGGAATGCATGGATCATGCTATCCCAAACAAAATCAAGACCCAGTCATCCAAAGGCAGGCATCCAGTCTGGTGTACCCCAGCCATAAATAAACTGTACAACAGAAGGAGGAAGCTACTACATGATAGAGCAAAATCCCTAAAAGGGAAGGCATCTCTGATCAGTACTAGCAAAAAATTACAATCCCTCATAAAATCCTCCAAGGCCAGCTTCGAGAGAAAAATTGCACAGGACACTAAAGACAATCATAAGGATTTTTTCAGTTATGTTAGGAACCTGGGATGCAACTCCCAGACTTGTTCTGAGTTGATTCTAAACAACAAAAAATACACTGAACCCACAGACATTGCCAATATCCTGGCAGACAGGTTCAGTGCAAACTTCTCCACCCCCTCCCCCCCAAAAGAGCAAGTATATATCCCAGCAGAGTGCAGCCTCCCAAACATCTCTGATGCTCAGGTGAAGGCCGCACTCTCCAAAGCAAAAAACACTGCCTCCATGGGACAAGATGGCATCCTGGGTTGCGTCCTACATGAACTCCAAGAAGAACTAATCCCTCAAGTAAAACTGCTGTACATTCTCAGCTTCACTACAGGATATGTGCCCAAAGAATGGCGTACAGCAACAGTGGTCCCACTCCACAAAGGTGGCGCCTCTGCGGACCCTGGAAACTATCGCCCCAAAAGCCTGACTAGCCTAGTATGCAAGGCTATGGAGAGGATCATCATGGAACTCATAAACAAAGACATTGGGGACCTACAGACACTATATCATACCCAATTTGGCTTTGTCAAGGGCAGATCCTGCCTTTTGAACCTGGTCAACGTCTTCAAAACAGTCACCAAGGCCATAGATGAAGGGAAGGTAGTCCACACAGCCTATCTGGACCTCGCAAAGGCATTTGACACAATACCCCACTCGGGCATCATAGATAAGCTATCCAGCCTAAATATAAACCCCTATGTCACAAGATGGGTCGCAAACTGGCTCAAAGACAGAACCCACAGAGTCAGAGTTGCTGGAGCCATGTCAGACTCGAAACCGGTCACAAGTGGCATCCCACAAGGTTCTGTCCTGGGACCTCTCTTGTTCAGTATTTACTTTTCTGAGGTACAGGCCAATGTGGGAGGACAATGGTTCACCAAGTTCGCAGATGACTGCAAACTGGCCACCATAATTGACTCTCCAGCTGACACAAACATCCTTCAAAAAGGTCTCGCAGAGATGGATAACTGGTGCCAGAGCCATGGTCTAAAGCTAAATGCCAAAAAGTGTATAGTCATACCCTTTGGCAAAAACAATGTGCCCACAAATTACCACATAGGTGGTAACCCATTAAGTACAGAGAAAGTAATTAGGGATCTGGGGACCCAAGTTGATAGCAATCTCTCCTTTGACAAAGACATTGCCAAAGTGGTTAGAAAGACCTTCTACATAGCCCACATCATCATGAAAGGATTCACATCTAGATCAAGAGAGGTAATCGTGCCCCTTTATTCATCCCTCATCAGGCCCATCATAGAATACAATGCCCCCTTTGGGATGTACCTACCCGACACCTGCAGCAATTAGAAAGACCCCAAAAGTACCTCACCAGGAGGATCAAGGGACTCAAACAGATGCCATATGCTGCTCGGTTAAAAAAACTCCAGCTCTACTCAGTTGCATACTGCCTACTTCGAGGCGATCTATGCCTGACATATAAAGCTATGTCCAACCCAGAATTAATGGACATGCTCCACCTCAGTAAATCTAAATCCCTTAGAGCCATGTGCTCAAGGGACTTGAACCTCAGCACAGAAATAAACAGAACATGCTGGAGGGACAGATTCATAACCCAGAGGCTCCCTTCGCTCTGGAATAGAATTCCAATTCATGTTAGGCAGAGCACCTCACTGACTCTCTTCAAGAAGAATCTTGATGAGTGGATGGGGGATCGTAGGTTTGTCCCGGGGATTACTTCCGTGTCACTATTAGACAGAGGCACAGTAAACTAAACTTTAAAAAGGGCACAGTATGCTCAAATCAAGGGGTGGCGTAAGCCAAACACAATTGGGCTAGGCTCATAAATGCCCCAGGGCAGATAGCCTAGTATGAACCTATGAACCTATGAATCTATTAGAAGGCATGTATGGCTTAAGGAACAGCCCTTGCCAGACCATGTCAAATCTAAATTGTTGGATGCTCCCTTGCACAAAAGACAACTTAATTAGCACTAAGGCAGAATAGGTCTTTAAAAAGATGGAAGAGAAAGCAAAATCTATGCAGTCAGTTAAAGATTTCTTACAGGTCCAGTGCTACCCCGGTTCAGCAGGCATTCTCCCACCAAGCACTGGTCCTTTACTGCACCCACTAAGCCAGTCCAGCCCAGACCCTGGGCAACCAGACCCCCCAGACAGCAGCCACAGGGAATACAGAGATCTAAGCAGTGGACTACCTCCACTTGAAAACCAGGGAGTTCTAAGTCACCCCTTATGGTAATAACTCATAATGACTCACTTCCCTCACGCCCTCCATCTGCCCACCTTCATGTACCCCTAGGAGGAAAATTCTCCTTTCACGCAAGCACCTGGACCACTATTACCAACAACTGCTGGGTTCTCAACATAGTATCCCACGGATACAAATTTTCTTTCCGCACCCTTCCTATCCCAAAAGGGTTCCCAGATCTACCTCCAAACCAGTGAGCAGAGGTGCAAAAGCAAGTTCTTTCCCTGCTCTCTATGAGGGCAGTAGAGCATGTTCCTGCAGAACAGAGAGGCCGAGTTTTCTACGCCAGACTTTTTCTGGTACCCAGAAAAGGGAGCACCTGGCACCCCATCCTCGATCTATACATTCTAAACACCTTCCTGGTAATCGTAAAATTCAAAATGCTCACCCTGCACCAGCTGCTACCCATGCTGTCCAAGGATGCTTGGCTAGCCACCCTAGATCTCAAAGAGACATGCCTCCATATTCCTATCAGGGAATCATGCAGGAAATATCTCCATTTCAGGGCATAATCTCAGCTCTTTCATTTCTCTGCGCTTCCCTTTGGATTATCTACTGCTCCCAGAGTTTTCACAAAATGTCTGGCTCAAGCCATTGCCTTTTGCAGACAAAGGAATATCCAGATTTACCCATATTTAGATGACTGCCTAATTCAGGCAGACAGCCAGGAAAAGCTGCTTAAGCACCTGTCCTTTGTAAAATCCCTACTAAACTCTCTAGTGTACACAATCAACGAAAATAAATCCAAACAGGTGCCCACCCAAAGGATTATATTCCTGGGAGCAAGCCTGGACACAGCATCCCAGATGGCATTCCTTACACTAGAAAAGCAAAATTTCCTGACAGCCTGCTTCTCTCTACAAGCCACCAGACCCCAGTTATCTGCAAGGAAGATCTTGCAAGCTCTAGGGTTCATGGCATCTTGCAAACTACTCATTCCATATGCCAGACTGCATATGAGGAAACATCAATGGTACCTAAAAAGTCTTTGGTGTCAACACTCTCAGGACCTGGAGATTCTTATACCAATAATTCCTTGCCTCAGAAAAGATTTTTTTTGGTGGGCAACAGCATGCTCCCACAACAAGCGACTACCTTTCTCACCACCCCCGCCACCCAGATCCTCACCACAGATGCATCAGACTATACTTGGGGTGCACATCTGGACGGCAGGTGCATACAGGGCCAATGGAGCCCACAGCAAATCCCTCTGCACATCAACCAAAAAGAGATGATGGCTGTCCAGCATGTATTGATAGCTTTCAAGCCCCTTCTCTCCCCAGGGGCTCTCCTGATCAAAACAGACAACACCACTGCAATGTGGTATATCAACAAGCAGGGAGGACTCACTCCTACCCTCTATGCAGGCTGGCCATGACCCTTTGGCACACAGCCTCTGCCATGCAACTCCAGCTGTTAGTACAATTCCTGCCAGGTTCTCTGAACTCTCTGGCAGACCAATTAAGCAGAAAACTTCTGGACCAACATGAGTGGCAACTTAACAGAAGACCCTTCACCCTAATAACTTAGAAATGGGGCACCCCGAAGGTTGACTTCTTGGCCTCCCACACCAACCATCATCTCAGCAAATTCTGCACCAGGGAGCATCACTGCATGGCTTGGAAAGTAGATGCCCTGTCCTACCCCTGGGTCAATCTATTGGTCTATGCCTTTCCTCCACTACCACTCATCCCCAGGGTACTGCTCAAAATAAAGGAGGAAAAACCAAGGACAATTCTTATAGCTCTTGACTGGCCTCGGCAGCTCTGGTACGCCTTGCTGCGCAGCCTGTCCCCACTGCCACCATGGCATCTTTCTCAGTTTCCAAACCCCCTGACCCAAGGGCGGGAGGAATTCATGCATCCCCTATTGCAGACACTCTGGCAGCTTGGCTTATTCCCTAACCCCCGACCAATCTGCCAACCTCAGTAAACAGGTTCTAGATGTTATACGTGAGGCCAGACGCCCTAGAACTAGAAAGTCTTATGCTGACAAATGGAAAATGTTCTGCACCTGGATTCAGACTAAGGGAGCCAATACGGCACAGTCCACCCTCCTTCTCATCCTGGATTACTCAGCTGACCTACTACACAGTGGCCTCTCATTTTCCAATATTAAAATTCATGCATCTGCTATCTCTGCCTATTTTCCCACTGAGCAACCCTTTTTCTTGCACCCCTTGATCAAACAGTTCCTAAGAGGGGCTAGCAACTTGAGGCCACCCAGAAGAGCACCAACCCCAGCTTGGGACCTTAACTTTGTGCTGGAAAAGCTCACCCTGCCCCCCTTTGAACCAACTTCTTCTGCAGAGATAAAATTTCTATCCTGGAAGACAGCTTTCCTTCTGGCCATCACTTCAGCCAGTCTCTGAGCTGCAAGCATTCATGGCTGTGGAACCCATCATCATCTTCCATGCTGACAGGGTATCCCTCAGGACTAACCCATCCTTCATGCCCAAAGTGGTGTCCAGTGTGGCTCTCAACCAATCCATTCATTTGCCTACCTTTTTTTCCTAATCCCCAGAGCAATTAGATGTGCACAGACAGCTCAGATTCTATCTAGACAGGACTAAATCCTCCAGAAAGTCTGATCAATTGCTGGTTAGCTTTGCTGCAGGGACAGAAGGCAAAGCCATCTTCAAAAAAACAAAACATTTCCAAATGGATAGCACACTGCATCCATTTCTGCTACAAACAACACAAAAAGCCTACCCCCAAGGGGGTCAGTACTCACTCCACCAGAGCAGTCTCCACCTCTGCAGCTTTCCCCAGAGGTGTCCACACCAAGGGACATCCTGTAGGCTGCCACCTGGACATCTGTTCTCATTTTTACCGAACATTACCACCTGCATCTCTTCTCCAAATCTAGGGCAGGGTTTGCTTCTGCAGTCTTGCAGGGCATCCTAGCCAGCTTCTAGTTTCCTTGACTACCTCCACCCATTTCTTCAGCTTTGAGAATCAACCCAAATGTGATGACTGCAACAGTGAAAAATGAAGAACATAGTACAGTTGTGTACACTTACCATAAATGTAGATGTTCAAGTATATTCACTATTGCAGTCCTGGTTTACTACCCTCCATCACCCTTTTTTTATTCTCGTTCCTTACAAGGGACATATTGGTGTTTACTTTCTACTGGTGGGGTTCTTCCACCAGAACCTGGCTCCTACTCGGGGGCTCCTGACAGGTTAGGGCAAGAAAAACTGATGTAATGGCGTCAGCTGTCCTACTTTATACTACTGATGACCTGACATCAGTCTTGAAGCGACAGCAACTGACGCAAAAATACTAAGCCTCTGGTATTTGGGCTGGCTGAGGGCTACCCTGGCAGGAATAACCCAAATGTGATTACTGCAGCAGTGAATACACTCGAACATCTACATTTATGGTAAGTGTACACAACTGTACTTTTCCACTCCCCTCTCACAGGAAGTAATGCCAGCCTTTTGTGGTATACACCACAACCATAATGCAACTGTAACTACAATCCTATTCTTTGTATAACACTCAAAAACCATGTAGTAAAACACAATCACTTTATTCTAGTGCCTCGGTGTTACCACCTTCAAGGAATAATGCAGTTATAAAAATCACACTTTTTATATCAAATTTTAAATTACATTCAATTAATCAATTAAACAGTCAGTTAAAACAATAAATTTAAAGCAAGCATCTCCAATTTATATACTTTAAAATGAATATACTTTCTTTGTACATCAACTTCTGTTATAATACATTCTCATTCCTTTCCATACATTCAATTTTTTCCACGCAATAAATTTCCATCACTATTATGGCAAGCTTTAAATTGTGAGGATGTTGTTTTATCTTCCTTTTGATTTTTTACATCTCTTAAATGTTCCATGACTAATACAGAACTTTCTTTTAGTCACTCCTATGTAATATAACTGACAGGGACACCTTAATGCATGTTGCTCCTTTCCTTTCACATGTAAACATTCCTTTAAGTACAAATTTAACATCATTTATACTATCAAATGTATTAATAATGTGCGTACATATGCTACATTTGTTACATCTAAAAGTTCATTGTTGTTTTAAAGGTCTTCCAATATTCATCTTTGGCATAATAAACGTACCATGGACTATCATATCTTTTATATTATTACCTCTGTTATATGAAAAAAATGGTTTCCTAGGTAAAATAGTTGACAAGAATTTATCTTGCATTAGATATTCCCAAGAATATTTAATCATGTCAACCATTACCCCACTTTTAATATTGTAAACTGAAACATAATATATTGGGTCCTTCGTATTCTGACTGCTTAACTCACGTCTCTGATAATTTCCATTTCTTATTCTTTTTCCATTCTCACTGTCCCATCCTTCAGATATCTTTTTCTGGGCTTCTTGTAAGGAACTCAGATCATACCCCCTCCCCATAAACATTTTTATTGTTTGCCCCATTTTTTGTGACAGGTTATTCTCGTCATTACATAACTTAGATAACCTCAATAATTCTCTGTAAGGTAGGGCATCCATTACATGGGGGTATTACAACTGGTAGCATGAAGGTATTGGCTACCATCTTCAAACTTCCTGTGTATGTTTGTTGTGACACTCCCATTCTCCTTACCTTCTAAAATTAAATCCAAATAAACCACTTTCTTTCCTTTTTGTAAGCCATCAAAACATAGGCCAAATGGATTTTTGTGTAAATCATTTATAAAACTCTCTATCTCTCTCCGTCCGCCTTCACAAACAAAAATTAAATCATCTATATAACGAAAATAAAAATCACCATATCTTTTCATAAAATTTAACTTCCATAAAAAAGTGACCTCAAAGAATGTCATAAATAGGTTGGCATACATAGGGGCAAAAGCCGCCCCCATTGTCGTACCTTGCCTTTGTCTATACATTTGGTTTTCAAAATAAAAATAATAATTCTTCAAACAAAAATCTGCCATCTCCACAACAAAATTCGAAAAAGGAGTGTCACCCAAAAATATTTAATAGCCTTTAACCCATCCTCATGTCTGATTGATGTGTATAAACTTTCTACATCAAGTACTAACCAGTACTTATAAGCCGTGGTGGTGCAGCGGTAATGTTGTTGCCTCACAGCAAGAGGTTCTCCAGTTCGATTCTTGGCTGGAGTGCCTTCTGTGTGGAGTCTGCATGTCCTCCCCATGGTCGAGTAGTGTTCAAAAGACATGCGTAGAATGGGCTTGCCTTTGCTGAAGTTTGGGCGTCGAGTTGGCACCTCGGCACCCGTAAAAAAGCTACTGCCAATCATTAGCAGACCGGAGTTCAGCTGTGTGCAACCCCTAACCGGGAAAAGCTGAAAGAAAAACAACAACTAACCAGTACTTATACTTATTCCATACAAGTGGGGAGATTTTCTAAGGAAATCAAAACTATCTTGTACATATACAGGTGATTTCTGAACATATGGTAGTAATATTTTGTGTAGTACTATACCTAAGTTATGGAGAAAATATTTGCAAGCTGAAATTATCGGTCTGCCAAGGGGATTCTCTAAACTTTTATGCACTTTTGGTAGACAAAAGAATACAGCTTTTTCACTATTCCTATTAAACAATTTGTCTTTCACATTTTTTACAGAGAAATATCCTAACGTCACATTTTTATCCAACAACATCTCATATTTAATTAAAGCTTGCTCATATGCTTCTTTTTTACATTTTTCATACACCTCCTTATTTTCCAAATGTTCCAAGCACATTTTATAATATTGCACTACATTCATGATCATTCTCTTATTACCTTCATCAGCTGGTTTTATTATTAAATCCTTCCTGTTCTGTAGTTCCTTTAGTACTTGCCATTCCTTAAAAGTTAAATTGTATTTTATATTTCTTTTATTTTTTAGGACTTCCTCACAAATATTTTCACCCCCAAAACCTATCATAGTACCAAACTGTCTTATATGTACATTGTCAAAAGGGGGGATAAACGTATTTAACATAGGAATATTAGATACATCCACTTTACAATATGCATGTAAATCATTCTCCCCCATAGCAACATTCACTCCTTCCATTTCCTCATAACATGAATAAAAACTATCCTCTAATTCACTAGATGTTTCAAACACATCATTGATTTCCCCATTAACATTATTCATTTGCATGGCAAAATAACATCTTAAATGCAATTTTTGAATGAATTTGAACATTTCCTAATTCACTACATGGGCCCTCGATATAACCGTTGGCATAAATTTAAGTCCATAATTTAAAACTGTAACTTCTTCTTCTGTTAAATTACAGTCAGACAAATTAAGTACAAGATTAAATTCAGTACATACCTCTTTTTTACTATCTTCTAAATCTTTTGTTATACTGTTGTCCATTACACTGCCGCTGTTTGTAGTCCCTTTTTTGGCCTTCGTTTGTGTTATTATCATTGTATGTATAGTTCCTGGCCCTTTTCTGACCCTGCTGGTGTTTATTTTGGTCCTCGTTCCTCTGAAATTCACTTCTGTTCTCTTCTGGATGCTGTGGCTGAGGCAATTCAGGGAAATCTTCATTTTCCCCCATTGCATAGTAGCTGGTCCCCTCCAACGACAAAGGAAGCTGAAGAAGCTCTTTTAAAACCTACATGATGATGCTGTTGGTTTCTCGTCTTCTGATTGGACATTGGCAAAAAAGCACAGCCCCCTTCATAGTCATTGATGTCTCTCATCAATTTAGTTTTTTTGCATTCTATTAAGTCCATTTCCAAAGTGGACAACTTCTTATTGATTTTCTCCAAGAAATTATTAACATTTTGGCTACCCAGCTACATACTTATAGTGTGGGATAACAATGTCAGTTCTTGTTTCAACTTTTTATGTTTTGCCTGGTCCCTCTCCAACAGAATGTGTAACCATTTGGTCACACACTTATGTGAGGCATTCACCCACCTTTCTCTAAATTGTTGTTCCATCGGACAACTTAGGTCAAATGGTAAACTCGGATTTTTTTATACATCTCAGTCCCCTTGTTGTTATTTTGAGATCTATATATCTTTAGACACAGAATGTTAAAATATGTTCTTGTCTCTTTCTTCAACAGTCTCTCAAATTTATCTTTTTTCTGTAGAAATTGCACTCAGAGTTTGACTCAGAGCCACAAAGGGGTCAGTCACTCATTTTGTTCTTTCAGTAATAAGAGCATCTAAAATAGGACCAGTACCTTGGCTAATAGAACGGCTCTCTAGAATTAGACTGGATACATGTAGTGTACCATTTAAATAATGTTCCATAGTCCTCTGAGATCCCACCTGGGATCCCAATCCTCCAGTTGCTCTCAAAACAGGAATGGAATCCTCATGAAAAGGACGAGGAACATCTACATTTGGATCCAAAGACGTGTTAAACACCACAACCAAACTCCTTCTCTTCTTCCACAATATACCACAACCACAGTCCAACTGTAACTACAATCCTATTCTTTGTATAACACTCAAAAACCATGTAGTAAAACACAGTCACTTTATTATACACCTCGGTGTTACCACCTTCAAGAATAATGCAGTTACAAAAATCACACTTTTTATATCAAATTTTAAATTACATTCAATTAAGCAATTAAACAATAATAAATTTAAATCAAGCATCTCCAATTTAGCTCATTCTTCAAGCCCTTAGGAACTAAGGTGTTATATATCTTATATATAAATAAATATATATATATATACACACACACACACATATATATATATATATATATATATATACATGAGTATATATATATATATATATATATATATATATATATATATATATATATATATATATATATTCACTATCGCTAATGGAAAAAAACAACCTTTAACTGTAGCACAGGTGGTGTTCTTCGCAAAAACACTCTTGACTGCACCATCTTCAGAATTTGTCAAAACAAGTTCTAGTTTAGGAACTATGCCAACGCTATCAAGAAGGTCAAAAATGTCACTCCACATACTACACAGTGAGTCTTAGAGTTCATAAATGCCCACACAAACTGTTGTAGGCATGTAAAGAATACAGTTTTTGAAAAGTGTCTCCACAAGCTAGGAATGTCCATCCAGAATTTAGCAGACACATCAGTTTGAAAATTAGCAGTTGTAATCACAAATACAGTACTATATGAATGAGCTACTTTTAATGCATAAACATGCCCTTACTTACAGTCCAGTTCATTGACATGCAGTTTAGCAGGTAAATCACCCACCATCCTCTTCCATTGCAACAGATTTACTCCGTGTGCCATTGCTTGATGGGAATGTATATCAACAGCACCTTCAGCAGACATCAAAGACACAGACTCCTACACAAGTATACATGGTAGATCCATTGATGAGCAACTGTGTTCCTTCAGACTTGCCATTGCAGAATACCTTTCCAATTTAGACATATATGATACATGATGATGTTCAGTAGATCTGAGTAACTCATAACCCTCAGCAGTAGAAATGGTGAAACACTGTCCCAGACACTTCTCAGAAAGTTTACATTTACAGAATCGGTACACTTTTCCATTATTTCTCTATTCGAACATGACAAATCAACACCTCTCTGATAAAACAGTGCCATAGCATTTCTCATTTTCACCTGTAGTAAGATATGAAATTGCCATCAACCACACAACACGTTCCATGCAAACATTCATTCATTGTGTTATACCTTCAAACACTATCAATGCACTTCTTTAAACAAAGAGGGCAACACATTCCAAAACCACATGCCAATAATAACACACCATGTCACCAAAATTAATACCAGGAATTTTTATTGATTTATCTTTTGTTGACCAGATTAGTCCCACTAGGTTTGTGGCCTGTTTTCAATGGAGCAGATATTTCCACTGCTAGGAAAATTTGGCCAGGGCTTTGGGGAACTTCCTCTACTCTTTTTCATAGGTGCTATGTGGTCCTTTACATCCACCTGCACTACTATCAACTAAAGCAGGTCAGACCTCTGTTTAACTCCTCATCCAACAGATGACACAGCCAAGAGTGCAACGCACCCCTTTTTCCACACTACAGTGGCAACTATCAATCAGGTGCAGGAGTAGAACCCAAAGTCTTCTGCATTAAAGGCTAGTATGTTAAGTGTTGCTCCACTGATATAGGAATACATCACCTCAGCCTACTACATTGTACTCCACATTACTTCAAAACCCCGTAACTGAATTTAGCAACAAAACAAAGTTTGATAAACTGAATTTTCTATAAAATTGCTCAGTCAAATGTAATACATCAACCAGTTTCATAATGATCAATCACATTGCTCTCTCTCTACATATATATATATATATATATATATATATATATATATATATATATATATATATACACATAGATATATATGTGTGTGTGTGTGTGTGTATATATATATATATATATATATATATATACATATAGATATATATATATATATATATATATATATATCTATATATACATACATATATATATATATATATATATATACACACACACACACACACACACACACACACACACACACACATATAATTTTCCTGAAAGAGGATAAATGTCTGCATTTTTGAAAAGAACAGCAAAGGTATTACTGATGGCAAACATGTACTATAAAAACAGATTCTGTTAAAAAATTCTGCAAATGAAAGTATGATTTAGACAAAGCTTTTCTCCAATCTGGAATGTCATTATTGTATGTATTTACCACAAGCACATTAGATAGTTATCAAATTAAAGATATTATTAGTGACAACTAGGAAATTTTAATAATGATGTGTTTAAGATAGCGTGGAAATACCCCAGTTTAGAAATAAAAGAACACAGAATTTGAAAAAGTACTATTACAAAATGAAAAATTTGAAATGCAAAATCTTATAACTAAAGAAGAAAAATTAGGCCTACAAATGTATGTCTTAAGGTCCAGTGGTAGGGTTACCATACGTCCGGGTTTCCCCAGACACATCCTCTTTTTGGGCTCCTGTCCGGGCAGTTTTTGAAAATTTTTCAAAAACTGGACAAATCGCAGAATTTTCAAAAAACAGACATCCCTATTTCCTGACAAAACAGCCTTTTTTTTTTTTTTTTGATATATGTATCATGTATATGATATATATATATGTATATGAGCCAATCAAAAAAATTGAAAACGGAGCTCTGTTCAATGTGGAACTTCTTGATGTTCCACCTTGAAAAGAAGAGGGTCTGCTGTGCAAGTTTTTGATTGGCTCATTTACCGGGATACGGGGCCAATCAAAAATTGCCAAAACTGGAGCTACTTGTCTTTATTATGGAACTGCGATGTTCCGCATTAAAGACTAAAGACTTTTTTTCATTTTTTTTTTTTTTTTTTTTTTTTTTTTTTTTTTTTTTTAGGTGTTAAAGACCTTTTCTCCTGACCCGGCCAGTCAAGAATCTGGCAAATCTGGCAACCGTAAGAGGACGAAAAGATATGTGCTGGTATAATACCAGCACATATTTTTTCATCCTCTTTTTTGTAAAACCAAATATGGTAACCCTATCCAGTGGTATATTTCAATCATATAGATAAAACGCTTGGTGTAGACAAACATTAGAAATGAAATTGTGGGGGTGTGATAAATGCAGCAAAGTGTTTTAGGTGTAATGCATTTTATACTGACAAGACTGATGGAAAATGTGACCACAGTATTTATGAACATGCACATAATATTGAAAAAAAAATCAGTACTGCATTATATAAGCACAGTGTTTGCTGCAGAATGTAAAAAGATATGTTCTGTTTGTGTTACAGATTTTGTTTACGTGAACCTTAGAGGTAGTTGCTATGATGCAGATCTTAAATATTTGTAGTGAAAATTTCAGATTCTCCTTAATGCTAGTCATCACTCAGATGTTGAAAATCACATCAGTATAAACAAGTATTTTAAAACTGCATTCATTGAGCTAAACAGTGGTATTTTATGTCTTTTATTTCTTCAAGCATTTTCAATTTATGTTTTGCTTTTTAAATAACCTTTCTTAACATATTTTAAATTCATAAAATTTGGAAGATGTGACTTTAATTGTAATATTGTTTGGATTGTAATGTCATATCAACTTTTTCTATGATAATTATTCTTTGTTTTTCACAACAGTGTTTGTTCTGTAAAAGTCTTACCTGACATTGGGAAAGAAAAAGCACTTAACATCAGTACATTTGTCTGATTTTATTGTTCATCTGGACAGTGTGCTTTTCTGTTTCCTTCTTTCAAGTTATCATTTGTACTTTCTTCAATATTTCCCTGTTGTCATTTATGAACCTGTTCTTTAAGTATTTTCTTGATGGTCAAACATAGGTTGCTGTTGTATTTGCTTAAGCTATTGGTTCCTACCTCACTGCAACCAGCCAATTTTCGAAATCTAAGGGCATCTTCTGTGCACTCCAACTGTCAAAATTTGCAGCAGAACTGGATAAAAAAGGCAACTGGAGTGCAAAAAGCTTTGGGGCTTTTTTTTGCTGCTGAAGACAGTGTTCCTTTTGCAGTCCTGGGAAACTGTTGGTTATGTAGCATTATACGATGACACCCCATTAATATTCCAAAACATGCACGCTGATTGGTCAGCGTGCACGTTGTAAATCAAAGACTTATACTAATGGGAAAAGGTCCGGTCACCCGGACGTTTCCCATTAGTATAAGTCTTTTTTTTTTTTTATGCACAGCAATGGAGAACGGAAGAGCTCCGTTGCTGTTATCTCGCTATGTTAAATGAGTTTAACATAGCGAGATATCTTAAAAAAAGCAACGGAGATCTTCTTTTCTTTGTTGCTTTTTTTAAAGCTGTCTCGCTATGTTAAACTCATTTAACATAGCGAAACAGCTTTAAAAAAGCAACGGAGAAAGGAAAATCTCCATTGCTTCTTTTAAAGCTATCTCGCTATGTTAAACTCTTTTAACATAGCAAGACAAGTTTTTAAAAGCAACGGAGATCTTCCTTTCTCCATTGCTTCCATACACACAGTTCTGATGTACTGCGTAACCATACGCATGCACAGTACATTAGAACTGCTGCAGAATACTGGACAGCTGCAGAAGGGCAGCAAGGAGGCATTATACAATGCCATTATTTAAGAAAAGTAAGTATTTTTTTTCTTAAATAATGTCATTGTATAATAGCAATAACCCACTTCTGGGTGTGTGCTGGATTTACCCACAGTTGTCTTTGTTTGGCCACTCGTGCTTTGCCCTCTTGACCAAACCACACCAACCGTGGGTAAATCCAGCATTACCCACACCCAGGCGTGGGTTACTGCTTAAATCTTTAAGAATTCATCAGATATGTCCCTGCCGAGGACAGCCTTTCACTAACTTGTATTTTATGAAGGAAAGATGTTTTTTGTGTGAAAATGTATTTAGCAAGGAAACTGAATGTGTTCATACTGTCATTGCATTTTTAAGGGAGTTGTACGTAAATGCTTGTGTAAACTTTCTGTGAGGAAAAGTTTTACTTTTCAAAGATATTTTACTTAGATTGTAAAGTTGTGTGTTTGGAGCAGGGTATTTTTTTTGTGGTGGACTGTCAGTGGTTTACTTACCTTTGAACTACTTGTTCTCTTCCTTATATGTTACAGACTTGTCCAGGCTGGTTTACTATTAGAATGTCGAAGCGAACTCCATCGACTGTGCTGTTGTCAAACACGGAAGTTCGAAAATGGTAATATCGAAGACCAAAAAACAAATTAGGAATGGGTTTTAACATGGGTTGAGATAGGGGAGAGGTTTGTAGTTCAGAATAACACTGAACACCTATCTCAACCCATGTTAAAACCATTCCTAGGTTGGTTTTTGGTCTTCGATATTACCATTTTCGAACTTCCATGTTCAACAACAGTACAGTCGATGGAGTCTGCTTTGACATTCTAATAGTAAATCTCCAGGCTTCATTCTCCACTTTTGATTGATATATCTTTTCCATGGCTTACCTATTTAGCAAACCCTGGTCCCTGAAGTAGTACCTTTCTGTACATGCAAAAAGAAATAAGTTTTAAATGAGTCTTCAGATGTCATTTTGGTTCCTATTCTGCCTCATTTGCTTTTGGGTGAGTCTGCTGTGGCCACTTATTTTTTCTCAAACACCAATATTTTTCTCATGTTCTCTTGGTGTAGTTTTTACAGACACATAGTAAGCCATGTCCATGACAGCAAAAAGGATTCCCTTGGCAGGCAAGGGGGGAGAGACACCTTTGCAGGTGTCAGGGGAAGAGGCAGGTGAAGAGTCTTCACTTGGCCACAAAGGCAGATGAAAGCTGAGACCAGTGTGTCTAATATGAGCAAGTCTTCTTTCAGGGAGAGTGTGTTTAGTAAGAAAAACTTTCAGTTTCCTGTTTTGTTTCTATGTACACTGTAGACTGACTGGGATTTGTCAAGGAACTTATTATTGTCTTTTTTTCTTTTGTTTTGGTTTATTTTTGCTGCTAATTCTTCAGACAAGAAAAGGAAAAAAGTTCCTTCCCTTTCTGAAAAGAAATGCCAGTCAGAAGAGCAGACATTGCAGGGGATGGTTGTACTTCAGGAAATTCTTATTATTTAGAGTACTCTGTTTCTAAGGAATCAATTTCATCAGATGTTCCTGCTGATTTCTGTTTCTGCTGCTTTGTTTAAGATGGCAGAGTTTTTTAAGTGAACCAGAATGGCATTCCTGTAGCACAAACAGGGTTGCCAACTTTTCACAATTAAAATCCAGGATGCCTCTTTACCTGCCCCTTGCCCCCCATGACCGGTCCCCTCCTCTCCCTTCCCTCCCCTCCCCCTCCTCTCCCCTTCTCTTTCCCTTCCCCTTCCCCTCCCAGGCTCCCCTTGAGGGATGGGGGTGCTGAGCCCCTGGAAACATTTTTTAAACAACAAATGCGCATAGGTGAGTTTTAGTGCATTTTGAGCCCCAAAAAAACAACACTTGAATGCAAGAATTTTTAGCTCAAAACTGTTATTTTCAAGTAGTCAACCCACACAGACAGTTAGGCTAACTGCTAAATTGCTAATAGTCATTCATGTTGGAAAACAGCAAAAAAACAATAAAGCAATAACATCGAGGTGTAAGCAAAAGATATAGTCAATACAATACAAATGTTATTCAATGTCAGTTGAACAAACTAATTACTTTGATTGAAGTTGAACGTCTACCTCACATGAATCCAGAGCAGGCTGATCCTGAGCTGTTAAAGTACTCGTGGAAGAAGCAGACTGTTCAGGCTCAGCAATCCGTTTCCATTTGTACTTTTCACTGCCAGCTGCTGATTAAATCAATTAGTCATCCTTTAAAACAAACTGAGAGAAATGACTGCAGCTCATGTTGCAGTTAAGGAAAACTTGCAGTTCTGTTTTGATCAGTGCTAGAGTGGCCCTGTTTCAGACTGCACGCCACTTTGCATTCATTAAAGAAAACACCCTCTCAGGAAAGGCATTGCTGCCTGGTAATGACAATGCGGCTGATACAATCTTAAACATGTTCGTTGGAAAAGCTGCACTATCATGGGCACCTGCAAAATATTCCTGCCATTTAGTGCATGCAGTAGCAGTTGAATTAGCAATAATATTGGATAAAGCATGCCTTGCTGCACAAAACTCATCATAAAACACGTCTAAATCGATGTCCTTTGTTGTCAAGCCCATACCAGTGCTTGCATTTCGAAAGGATTGAAATGCTACTTCTGTATTTAGAGATATTTGATGCATCATACACGCAATGCTGCCATCTGAGAAATTAAACCATTTGTTGAGGTATGCTAAAGGCTTGTCTAAAGCTGCCAAAAAATGTTGTTGCAGACGCATTGAATGAGGTTACATGTCCTCGTTCTCAAGCATAGTTTGTGCTTTGTGTCCAAAAAATGTATCAGTTATGCGTGACTCAATTTTAGTTTTCAGTTGCTGCATTACAGGCAAGAGCTCAAGCAATATAAAATCTTCCCTCTCTACTTTCTGAAGCGACACCTCAAACACATTGCAAATGTTCTGGATAAAACATAAGTATGCTTTTTTTCACATTTGTTTGCCTGAGAGAACATTCGGGTTTTTACAAAGCAGTCTGGTCCAGATCTTATTTTCAACGCACAATCGACTCTGCTTCTGCTATTCCCATGGCAAATCCCGATTTCCTATAGGCATTGATAACGCGCCCTTTTAGAGCACATCTGGACTAATGGTACATTTTTCAATCAGCATTGTTACAACAATTCACACACAGTCACCTGATGACCCAATATATCCTAATAAAACATCTAATTTTGGAAGATGATGTAATACACACACACACACACACACACACACACACACACACACACACACACACACACACACACAAGCATAATACTGTGGACATGTCTTGAAAAAAAAAAAAAACAGTAAAACTGTGCACAAAACTGAATCACCTAGTAGATTAGTCCTGATTTGGAGACAAAGAATAAAGTTCACTCAAGGTAGCTCTGTACCCCTCACTATAGCGATTATGAAGGCAATTTTTTCTTATTTAAAAATCTGTGATGCAGACGGTTGGTTAGCAGTAAGAACTTAGCCTTGGCAACTTAAAAAAGTGCCAGATATGTTTGAATACAAATTACAGTCATATGAAAACAAGTAACTTCAGTACAGAAGGTGCAGGTGCAGTCAAAAAATAACTCATTGTTAACCAGGTTTGTATATTTAATAAATAACTAATCATGTAAATAAATGCGTAATAATGAAATAATCACTTGCTGACTGTTTCAGTGCTGCCAGAATGACCATTGCTGCAAGTGAGCTTGCAGATGTTTCTTCTAGGCTGAGCATTTTATGTCTGCAAAAATAATAAACAATAAATTGAAAAAAAAAGAAACTATGTAAAAATAACGGAGTCAAACTCAAATCAAGTTTCCCGTGATACACTGTACAATGAAGTGCGAGTGCGAGTGTGATGAGTTTATTTTTTTCCACAACCACACTGTTCAAGTTAAAAATAAAGACTAGTGTCTTCTGCTGTGCACATATATTTAGCAGCTTGGGTGAGGACCTGAGGTTAATGTCTGGCACACTTCCATACTTAGGACACGCAGTACAAACAGAAGAAAACAAATGAACTAGTTTTGACACCAGCAGGTTAAAGGAGACACTTGCTTAATATGCTGTATCTTCAACCCATAACTCCCCTGCCCGACTACCATTGGCCTACTTCTCCAGAAAGCTGTGTCAACCTTATATGCTTTATTTCACATGCATGTATATGTACGACTGTATAGGCAGAGCAATGCGTTTATACATTACTACCTTACCTCTCTGCAGACTGAGTGCTTAGTTTCTGTGGTGGACCTCCCATCACTGAAAATTACAACCAGGAACAGTTACTTTGTACAGGAGCCCCAAGCATCATCACACCGCAGAAATATTCTGCTAAATAAACAGGTTCTAGATCCGGATGGTCATGGTGCAAATGCGCTACTGCAGCTCAGATTATTATGGCTGGGCTGGCTGCCTTTAGTCTTTTGCTGGTTTTATATTTTTCTCAAGTAAACAGCATTATAAGTGGATAATATAATGTGCCAATTATCGCACTGTTATTCATTTCATTGGAACAAGTTAGCAATGCTGCTGACAGGTTGTTGCGCTGGTAAGTAGGAACACTGGCCAGCAGGCCGGGCTCCTCTATGATAGGCTCAGTTGTAATTTTGTAAAGGAACAGCATGCATGTGTGACGAACGGGCCTGTAGGGCTGTTGGCAAATTGCTGTGGGCATTGAGGTCTAAGGATTTGGGTGAGATGGTGTGGGCAGGAACGTACAGTTCGGATATTGATACCACTTGACTTACCACACATTACTTAAACAGTGATTATGAGAAAACTTAGTAAGTTATAGTAACTTGTGCTAAGCTGTGTCAAAAACAGGACATATGGCATCCTGGGAAGGTCCTTCCCAGGACACAGATGGCCAAATCCAGGACATCCTGGGAAAAACAGGACGGTTGGCAACCCTAAGCACAACATGTAGTGATTTATTGCACTTCCAGAGGACAAAAGCTGTGGCTTTCCCTCCTGTCTTGCCTGTCTTAGGGAATGTTTTTCTCACTTCTTATTCCTTACCTGATGGTCAGCCTCCTGCCCCCAGGAAGTCTGACAAAGTTATGCAGGGCATCTCACTTAAGTACCTTCTTTCTAACTCTAAGACAGAACAAGCAGTTATTTCTCTACCTAAATCTACTTCTGCAAAACAGGTTACAACCCCATTCACCCTGACAAAGATAGGAAAACAATGTGTATGTTGAGGTGGAAAATGTATTCTTCTAGTACTTTAGCTTTCAAAATTGTAAACTGTCAAGACTTATACATTAAAGTTTTATTGTTACCTGTTGAGAACATACAGAAGTTAATGGCTAACCTTCCTTCTCCTGAGGTTGCAAAGAGGAAGATTGTATGGTGGGCCAACCATATAGCTTGCAATCCTTTTCTTCCATTCTTCTTTCTGACCCTCCCTCCAGTCAGCTCCCACAAATGCTTCAGATATGGTGAGGGGAGTGTTTTCAAAATGGGTTCTCTAGAAAGGATAAAGTACATAAATACCAGAAAGATGTTGACAGTTTTCAATGGTTTGAAGGTCTTGAATTATCTATGGTCCCCAGGACCTCTGCAGGTATACACCACCCACTCCAAAGTTATGTGGTACATAAGCAAATGGGGGGGGGGGTACCAGATCCTACCCCCTTTTACAAAATCAGTATGATACCCTGACAGGTAGCATCTCAATCACTTTGAGTCTTTAGGCTTCATACATTTCATCAAAACACAACTTGGTTCAGACAAGCTCAGTAGGATCATGACTGATCCTCCCCCCATATGGGAAGCTCATCCTGGGGTCTTCCATGAATTGTCCCAAATGTGGAGTATACCTAAAATAGGTCTGTCTGCCTCCCATCAGAACATATAATGAAGACATTCTGCTTCAGGACTGCTTGCAATCAGGCCTGGAAGACAGATGCTTTCTTGTTCCCATGGAAATGAATGTTCCATTAAGCTTTTGCACCCACTCCACTGATATCCAATTTCTTCTAAAGATCCAGAAGGACTGTACAAAAATTGAGGTTGTGACTTTCATTGGCCAAGGCAAGAGTGACTCTTTCTTTTTTTCAGTTTGGCCTAGGGCAGTCAGCACAAGTGTCACCATAGACTGGATTTACTCTCCCAAGACCGGGGCAGTTTGATATACCTCAAGTCTAAAACTATTTAACTAAGTGCCTGTATGATAAAATGTTGATATCTCTTAGATACCTTTTTCTGACAACATGTAGTCTGGAGTAAAGGGGGTGAGAAAACCTGCAAATACAAAGTCATATGTTTGGAAGTGGAAACGATTTTCTAGTTGCTGCCATTCAAAGAATCAGGATCATCTACTGGCCTGATTACCTCTAGTTCTTGATTATTTGTATGTGTTACTGTCCAATGGCCTTTTGTATTCTTCTATCATGGCACGTTTGTAGGCCATTTCTGCTTATCTGCACATTGATCCCCCCTTTCCAATAATGTTTATGTTAACAGTTTTTGAAAGGGATGTTAAATAGTTGTCTGCTATTCCTTGGGATCTGAATTTTGATCTTGAGAAGCTTCCTATGTCTCCAATTGAACCAGCTTGTGAGGCTGAATTGAGGTTCTTAACTTGGAAGACTGTTTTACCCATTGCTTTCACATCAGTTAGGAAAGTATCTGATTGCAAGTCAGCTCTACAGTTTTTTTTTCACAAGGACAGGGTTTCTTTAAGAACAAATCTATGTGCCATCATTGGATCAAACATTTTCTTTGGAGGGTTACTTTATCACACTGCTTGTTTAATCGCAGGATGCCAGCTGCTTTGTGTGTGGGATTGCTATACTTCGGAGAGTGGGATTTTGCCCATTCCCTACTGTTTTGAGATCTCAGAATTGGTATATATATATATATATATATATATATATATATATATATATATATATATATATATATATATATATATATACACATATATAAATATATATATATATATATATATATATATATATATATATATATATATATGTACATATAATTAGTGGGGGTGGGCTACAGGGTCTTGACCCACCTACAAAAAAAAAAATATGTTTTTTTTTCTTTTCTTTCCTTTTTTATTTATTTTTGCACGCATGCTGGCATGTTTACCTATTTAGTTTTAACTGCTTGTGGTCAAAGAATTGTATGGTGATGTAGTGTTCTGTGATGTAAACATACATAATATATATATATGTATAAATAAATATATATATATATATATATATATATATATGTATAAATAAATATATATATATATATATATATATATATATATATATATATATATATATATATATATATATATATATATATATATATATATATATATATATATATATAAATATATATATATATATATATATATATGGAAAGAGAGAGAGAGAGCTCTATAGGTATTGGTGAATATGCTTGAAACTCTTTAATGTCAACAACTGTTTGATCGACACAGTTTAGTTGACAAAACAGATAATCGATAAGTGTGAAAGAGCATCAGTCTTTGGGATTGGGGAATATGCTCCTTCCCTGTGGATTGTGCTATTTCTGAGTTAGTATACATATAATTAGTAGGGGATGTGGAAGGGCCAAACAATGCATTTTTTCTTTTCTTTTTTTTAATTTCAGTTGCATGCAGCAAGGATTTCCCTTGTGAATGCATAGTGGACTGTTAACATTTACTTTGACTTTTTGTGGTTGATGCTATTTACGTTGATGTCCATGCGTGCCACGTAATGTATGCATATTCATATATATGAAATATATATGTATAACATATATATATATATATAGCTGGAGATATAGATGTAAGAAAAAATATATATATAAAGCTATGCTTAACTTGTTCTTAATGCATAGTGTATAACAATTACTGCTTATGCCATTGCATTGGTTTTTGGAGCTTTTGTATTCTATGAATATCTCTTTTGAATAGTCTCAGCTCAGCTGGTCATCCCACTCAAATTTAAATAGAGTTAGCTAGGTAGCTAGATAGAAAGATTGGTAGATCAATGGACAATTAGATGGAGAGAAAGATCAGGTTTGCTTTTTTGCTTTAATTTACCAGCTGAGCCACTGCTAGTGATTTTCTAAACTCCATACTATAACATAACAGATGCAGCAGACAAGATTTTATCAGAAAATAAACAGTGCATTGTGATGGAGTAAATGTAAACTTAGCAGCTTACTGGCACAGTAGCTGTTTAAGTAGAAACAAACCTTATCATTAGAATTCTGGGCATTGTTGTTGTCACTGTGACAGGATTAACAAGACATATGTGTGGAGTAATTCAAAATAAATTATTGTAATGCATGAAATAAATCACTTCAAGAACTAATAAAAACAATGTCACTGAATATAAAACAGCTTGGCAGATAATTCACTTAACCACACAAAGCTATCCTACTGAAACAAAATGAGAATATCAGACCTCACATGAAAAACTGATAAACAAAGGCAGCTGGAGAGAAAAAAAAATACCTACATCTGAATAAAATATGCACAATTATGTATCATGGCAATCTGGCTACACATGGTATAATAGATTTGCTCTGCGACCAGTCTGGCATAAGGCTAATTTTATCAATTAGAGGGCAGTAGTAGAGCTGTTTGTATATTTGCAGCTCAATGTGATCCCCAGCAGAGCTACTTAAATGAGAGTTTCCTGCATATTTATTTTATGAAAATGTGTGCAAAGAGTTTGCAAGTAGTCACTGCTGTACAAAAATGGGCTTCTGCAGTCCCTGTGCTTCTGTTGTTATTACTGTTCAGTAATATTCTTAAACTGTTGACATTTTTTTCAGCAAAGAAACATACTTCCTTCTCTACCCGTTTCTTTATTTGCACTCATCTCTCTCACTCTCATTCTTAAAATTGTAAAGTAGCAATGATTCACTGTGTGTATTTCTTTCTGTTTTCTCAACTGTCATATAAAGGTGAAGTTAGTATATTTAATTAGGGGGTGTGAGTTGCAGATGGGCTTACCTCCCACAAAAAACACTTAAAGTGTGTTTGCTCTAATGCAGGTTCTGTTGAAATATATGTGTGTGTCAGCAGATAGTGTCTCTCTTTTCTCCGCTGTTTCATAACTGTGCATTTAGCAAGTAAGGGGGTGTGGGGGCAAAACCCATGATATGAGGGTGAAGGGGGGGGGGTTATCCTGCAAGAAACAAGTTATTAAAGTATGTTCAGTTTAACAATGTTTTTACTCAAATATGCTTCTAGGAAATGAGTTTTCAATCAGATTTGTTCAGTAGCTTGTGATTCGGTGAAGTGTGATTCAGTCAAAAGTTCTGCACACAAGATTAAATTGCCTAAACCTCAAAGATGTCCAGAATGCAACACAGGCCCAAAGCACCCTCAGCAACACTGTCAGCCTATTAAGTCTGCAACTTTACATAATTAAGAAGTCCCAGAGTCGTGGATGCCTGCCTTACAGAGCCTAGCATCCATGACACCACACATTGTAGTTATAAGTGACTACATTGTAAGACATACAAGTATACCTCTTATCAAGTTGAGCAAAGAAAGGATGATAACTGGTCCTCTGTCAGGTGTCAGGATCTGTCAGATCACACAAGCTCTCAAGTCATTGAACAGCAGGTACCAGTAGGATTCTGTCATAGTACATGTGCATGTCAAAGACTTCAGCTGTACCTCCTTGGACTGTATGAAGAGAGACATGGAGATCTCAGACTATAGGCCCCAGGCAGGTGTGGGCCTAACAGTGAGCTGCATTCTACCTTCTCCAAGGCTGCTGCAGCAATATGAGCAAAAACTAATTAAGTTCAATAACTGGCTTAGCTTTCGGTGTCATTTGAAAGGGATCCATTGTTTGTCAGCCTGGGAGGGCATGATTGACAGACCATACAGATTTGGAAGGAATGGTCTGCTCCGGTTTCCCTCTAGGTTGTTGAATATTTGCAAAGATATTATCAACCCCACAGTACCTTTTTTTACAATGTCAATGAGACACATCTACCAGTATAATGAAACAAACAAAGGAAAATATGAAGGTCATGTTAATCAATGCTATGAGCCTAAACAAGAAACTCCACTCCCTATAAGACCACCTCACCCTGGAGAAAGTATATGTCTGTGTAGTGACTGAGACAGGGTTTAACATGGTGGAGAGTACTCTGGCTGTGCAGGGCTACAATGCCTTTCACACATTTTAACTAGTCACAGTGCAGGAGAGAAAAAAATGTGGATGTCCCAATATTCATTCAGAAAAGAGTCATTGGTTAATCAGCCTTACCACATATGGGGTAGTTATAGAACTCATCTTGAAAACCAGGTGTGTGTACAAGAAAACACCAGTTACTAAGCCTTGCACAAGACATGACTCCAAGTGGTCAGTCCACAACAAGACATACTTTAATTATGACAAAACAGGAACAATAGATAAAATCATAGTCAGTTAAGTGCTTTTGCTCTAACAGGGACTTTTTTTCCAAACTGACATCACTAGGAAGTTTTCTCCTTAAATAAGCTCCATGCTCAAGAACAATAACATTTTTTAGAAGGAAATGACACTCTTTTTATCCAAAATGCATTGCAAATTATAACTTTTAAGTTAATGCATAAACATTAGACTTCATTTAGAACTCAATAATCTAACATAATAAGTTACATCTTCTTATTAAAATCCGTACAAAACAATAAAATGCATAAACTTACTGAAATATGCTTATGTATATTTATCTGAAATGAAAAATATAATAAAATCCCTTCAACTAACCAAGTTGTTAATGAAAAAGTTCAAAAATAAATGTAGACTACCTTATAAAATGCATTAACTGTGAAAGTAAATTATAGTAAGTTATAATAAATTGTAATAAATTATAATTTTGCTGCCCTAAATTTCAGGACAGAAGTAATAGACGCATGCTCATTTAACCCTGGGATTGAGGAGATGCCCCATTTTAGCTGCCATAGCAACTCTTTGTATTCAAGATGATCTTTGCATGCCCCTCTCATAGGGTCTGATGGTGCTACTTCTAAAATTCCGAAAAACAAATTTTTCAAAATTGTTACACTCCATTGTCTGTTTAAATAATTCTTTATTTAAACTTCCTTTCAAGATACCATAATAGTGTTCATAAGTCCTTTTTCCTGAAATTCTGTTTCCCCACATAAAAAACAAAGACAAGTAGAACATTTAGCTAAATATAGCAATCCTCTACTGCTATTATTCCTATTTTGCTTAAATACAGTTGTGCTAAGTGTATTATTGCATTTTACACATTCTCTTACAAGATGAATGAACATTGATTACAATTCCAACATTTGTGGGCAACATTGTTAACCCAACATAATTTTGGTTGTACCCCTTCTCTAAACGTTGTTTCAGATTATTAGATATTTTATGTATGAAATCTTGTGCCCCCCCCCCCCGACCATCCTTCAAATCATTTAATTTTCCTAAAAATGTTCCAGTTAATTTTAACAACACCGTTTTTTTTGTTAGTCCAAAATTATATTATATGGTTTAAAAGCCTGCATTTGCACTTGTTTCCCACCTTGCCTGTAACTAGTCTAGTCCAGATACAGAATTGCTGTATCCAGGACTGTTTGTAAGCTTCTGAGCAGTGCCAAAGTCTGCTCTTCAATTTTTCCCTTAGATCTGCTAGTTCTCTCCTCTTCTGCACTTTTACTAGCTTATTAGTCTAGCATTTTACCAGACTTCTTGTAGCAATTATTGTAGCACACAAAAGTGCTATCAGCACTAAATGTTCTACAAGGAAACAGCTCTAGTACTTATTATTAATGCCCACCTTTCCAGGCATGTCTAAAGGTCAGTTCCCTGTGCTTTCCCCTATTAATCCGGTGAACTTGCGCATTATGAGGCAATGTAGCAACTGCCTCATGTACACTGACAACCCGCTCCTCTTACCTCCAAACACTCAGACTTGTGAGATGCACTTATATATTTAAATTGGTAGCCACGAACTCTCCAGCCAAGACCGGAATAGCAGGTCAGTAGGAGAAGGTCAACACTTGCACCATACCACATGGAACACATCACCCTCCAGAACACACACCAGCACTGCCTTCATATAAAAACACAAACCACACACACACTTTCATGGAGGGTCTCAATAAAAATCTACCCAAACAGCAGAGATCTCCAAGGGAGAAACACACTCGACCACTACAACACAACACTAATCATGAGACACATAACTCTCCTAAACAGTGTGCCACTCAACCAAAGCCCCTATGGCAAAACAACATGCCCAACACACTAGTCATAGGTGACTCTATAGTGAGGCACACTGATGTCCCACTCACTAGGTTGAATAAGGAGAAAGTAACAGTCAGCTGTCTGTCAGGTGCCAGGATCCACCACATAACGCACTCACTCAGGTTCCAAAACAACAGGTACAAATATGACTCAGTCATTGTACATATAGGTGTGAATGACCAGAGACATACCTCCATGGACTACATGAAAAGAGACATGGAAGAGCTCTCGTATTATGTAACCCAGATGGGTATGACCCTAGCCCTGAGCAGCATCTTACCATCTCCGAGAATGATACCACAATACAAGCAGAAAATTATTGATTTCAACAATTGGCTAAGTTTCTGGTGTCACTCTAAGGGTATCCAGTATCTGTCTGCCTGGGATGGCATGATTGACAGACCTCGATGCTTTGCCAGAGATGGCCGGCATCTGTCACCCCTGGGCTTCCAGATACTGGCCAAGGCTCTTGCCACCCCTATAGTGCCTTTTTTAGGTGGTGTTCCAAAGACCAAATTACCACCATAACAGCTACAAACAAATGCAATCTGAGGGTCATGCTGCTCAGTGCTAGAAGTCTAAATCTCAAAATGCACTCGCTCAAAGCCCTCCGTAAAATGGAGAACATTGACATTTGTGCTGTAACAGAGACCTGGTTCAAGGCAGCAGAAAGCACCCCTACACTACCAGGCTATAACTCTCTCCATATCTTTTGGCCCCAGAACTTGGACCAAAGCTCCAAAGGCAGTGGTGTTTCCATATTCATAAAGGATGTGCACACCTCCAGACTCAGGTGCAGATAACACTAGATAAGACAGAGATTCAGCTCATAACCTGCTATAGGTCTCCAACCATGTCCCAAGACTCACACTCCATGTTCCTAAGCACCTTGGAGAATATTAGAGTCCAGCCTAACACTCTCATACTAGGAGACTTCAACTACCCTTCCATTAACTGGGAAAACTAGTCATGTATCAATACACTTGCCCAGATTTTTCTGGAGTTTATTAATTCCAATGTCCTGGACCAGCTCGTTCTTAACCCCACTAGAGGTAGCAACATCCTTGACCTGGTCATTACTAACATGGGTGAACGTTGCTCTACACTAATATTCAGTTCCTCCCTGGTTAGATCCAGTCACAAACTAATAACCTTGGGAATCCACATCCCTTCCACCCCCCACCCCCTGCAAAGGTAACCACCACAAAAAACTTCTCCAAAGCTAACTTTGAGGTCCTAAAAACAGAGGTGGCTAACTTCACGGCACCCATGCAAATGCAGAATAGTTGCTTGACTGCCGAGTCATACACCAGTGCACTGTACAAACATGTACACAAATGCATGGATCTCGCCATACCCAATAGAACCAAGACGCCCTCTTCCAAAAAAAAGGAAGCCAATCTGGTGGTCCCCTGCCATAAACAAACTCTACAACAGCAGGAGGAAACTGATGCGGAATAAGGTGAAGTCCCAATACTGGAAAAACTACCTTATCAGCCTCAACAAAAAGTTGAGATCTCTCATCAAATCCTCTAAAGCTAGCTATGAAAACAGAATTGCAGAAGACAGTAAAGACAACCACAAGGCCTTCTATAATTATGTAAAGAATCTCCATGGCAATACCCAGATTTGCTCTGAGCTACTGCACAATGGTACCTCCTATACCGAGCCAACAGATATTGCCAATATACTAGCCGACAGATTCCATGACAACTTTACCCCTCTCCACCCCCAAAAGACCAATCACAATGCCAGTAGATTGCCAAGTACCCTGTATTACTGCTGCACAGGTTAAAACAGCACTGTCCAAGGCCAAGAATACAGCTTCTATGGGACCTGACAATATCCCTGACTGTGTTCTACATGAACTACAGAGTGAACTGGCACCTCACCTGTGTGCCCTGTTCAGTCACAGCCTCACTTCAGGCTTTGTCCCTACTGAATGGCGCACTACTACGGTCATCCCTCTCCACAAAGGAGGAGCAACTACAGACCCTGGGAACTATCGTCCCATTAGATGGATGAGTCTGATATGCAAAGATATGGAATGCATCATCATGGACCTAATAAACAAGGGTATAGGGAACCTCCAAACTCTGCATCCCACATAGTTTGGTTTTGTGAAGCGTAGCTCATGCCTGCTCAACTTGGCCGACTTCTTTGCGTCAGTCACCAGAGCTGTGGATGATGGCAAGGTGGTTCATACAGCCTACCTTGATCTGGCCAAGGTCTTTGATACCATTCCCCTCTCAGGAATCATAAAAAAAATCACTAATCTAGGCATCAGCCCCTATATCGCTAGGTGGGTTGCAAACTGGCTCACAGATAGAACCCACAGTGTGAAAGTAGCTGACTCCAAATCAGACTGCCGACTAGTCGTAAGTGGAGTCCCACAGGGTTCGGTCCGGGGTCCTCTCCTGTTTTGTATCTACTTCTCTGAAGTCCAGGCCAACATGAAGGGACTCTGGCTGACAAAGTTCGCAAATGATTGCAAGTTGGGAGCTATTATTAAATCTCCAAGTGATGTTGACCTCCTACAGAAGGGCCTCACTGAGACCAACGACTGGTGTCAGAACCATGGCCTTGAGCTCAATGCCAAAAAATGTGTCGTTATCCCCTTTGGGAACAACCTGGTTCCCATGAATTACCACATTGATGGTAGTCCACTGAACACAAAAGGTGTTATAAGAGATCTGGAAACACAGGTTGACAGCACCCTCTCTTTTGATCACCACATTGCCACTGTGATCAGAAAGTTGTTCTATGTGGCACATCTCATTACTAAGGGTTTTGCATCCAGGAAGAAAGAGGTCATTGTTCCCCTCTACTCTTCCCTCATTAGACCAATCATCAAGTACAATGCCTCATTTGGCATGTACCTCACTAGACACCTGCAAAAACTGGAGAGGCCACAAAAGTACCTTACAAAGAGGATCCTAGACCTTAAAAACTTGTCCTATATGGACAGACTCAAAAAACTCCAACTATTCTCTGTCTCATATCACCTACTTAGAGGCGATCTCTGCTTGACTTACAAATTCATGTCTGACCCAGCTCTGTTAGAAATGCTACATCTAAAGAAATCCCAATCCCTCCACACTACACACTCCAGAGACCACAACCTCATTACCACAATCAACAGAACATACTGTAGGGACAGGTTCATAACCCAGAAACTGCCCATGCTATGGAACAGACTTCTCATACATGTCAAGCAGAGCACCTCGCTAACCCTCTTCAAGAGAAATCTTGATGAGTGGATGGGAAATGGAAAATTCAATCCGGGGATAACTCCAGTGGCTCTACTCAACAGAGGCACTGGGAACTAAGGTCGGGTGGCATGATGCCAGGGTAATCCTATGCCTAGGCTTGTAAAGGCCCTGGGCCATTAGCCTAGTACACACCTATGAACCTATGAACCTATATTACTGGTGCTCTGTCAAAGCTCTTAGTACTATTCAACCCTGATAATTTTTTAGGACTAAGCTGTTGATTTAATTAAGCCTTCTCCCAATAACGGTTTGAATTTAGTCTTTCTTTATCCAACTGTCAATTCACTGACCTCTACCAGCAGTATGTTGGGGTGCCCCATTTTTAAAAACATCTCTTCCAGTCTCATTTTTTCTATATCAAAACCATAATGAACAGACACTATTTACACCATCCTAATAAGCTGGCCTTTGATTAACCATTTTTTTAACTGAAAGGGTGTGAACTCTTAAAATGAAGGTATGAATTACTAAATGTGGGCTTCCTATAGATGCTAGATTCAAATCCATGATCTTAATTAATCTTGGTTTTCAAAAAATTAGCTCATCTTTAGTAAAGTGGAGAATAATTTTAAGAAATGTCATTTTTTTGCTCTAAATAAACAATAAACTCATCAATGACACCCTCAGGTCCATTCTATAAGATAAATATATTGTCAAGGTATCTAAGATATGCCTTACAGTGAGAGCAGTACTTAGAGGGAAGACAATTTTCTCTTTCAACTTAACATAGTTAAGTATAACATAGTTAAGTACAACTAGTTATGCGGCCCCATGTGGTCGTCAACACAACCAGTTTTAAAATTGCTTCAAAGGAATTTCTGCTCAACTCCTAGATCTGCTTCTGCAAAGATCCCACCTGAAGGTATTCTTGACTGCCTTTTCCCTGTTTCCCCTTTTACTATTATTTGTCCCCTCATCTAATTTCCCCTATTCCTATGTTTAAGTACCACCTTGTTCTGTAACTTCTCTTTAATCTGGTTCAGCACAATTTTATTAGCATGTTTTTTCTTTGGTATAACTATGTAAGTCTCAAATATTTGTTATTGTTATGTATATCTCAAATATTGTATTATGTATTGTATTATGTATTTTATTTTCTCTAAATGTTTAATTCTAACTGATGTTTAACTTTATGTAAACTGGAACTTTTCTGCTTGGTTCTCTGCTGAAAAATGACATGCTACCCAGCCAGACTAACCCGGTCAACAAATGACAAATAAATAAATAAATTATAACCAAATTAACAAACATGGGTGCATGGGCTATACCCATCACCACTCCATTGATATGTTTAGATAACTCCCATTCAAGAAATATAAAATCATTATCTAAGATGGTCTCCAAACATTCCATAATGAAACTGATCTCAGTGGGGTATAGGTGGTCCTAATGAATCAAGGCTTTATGAAATAATATTCTCCTTTCATCTTGAAGGATACAAGTATAGAGGACCACATCGTCAACAGTTAAAAGTCTATATTTTACTCAAAAATCACATGAAGCCTTGACAATATGGTTTACCTTAAAAAAAAAAAAAGGTTTGATTCTGTAGCTTGTCATTTTAAGTTGTAATTTTGCTTTGAATTTCAAAAATATTCATTTCATTATAATTAATAAGTACTTATATGAGTACTAACCAGATGCTCTCAAACATGTCCATTAATTCAGTATAAAATGAAAACTCAAAGTCCTTCATCATAGACCTTGTGGGACAATCTTCAATTTTATCCAATAAACTAAATATGAATTCTCTAATTGAAGGTAGTGCAATTTCATCATGGATTACACTTTAGAAAAGAAATTAACGAATTTGCACAACCTTCAAATAGATAATGCAGATTTAGTTCATTGTCTAAAACCTGAAGTTTGTCTCACAATGCATTATAAGTTTCCTAATGGAATGGACTGTGAATCTTCATTTTATACAGAATTAGTGGACATGTTTGATTGTCATGGGTTTGAATTCATGCAAGCACTTATCAATTATAATGAAAAGAGCATTTTTAACATTCAAAGTAAAGTTATTACTTTGAATGACAAGCTTCAAATGATTATTAATGGCTCTGAATAAGCATAAATATGATGAAGTGTTTAATATTTAATAGGATTAATAAACATTGCCATGTTATTGTTACTAGGAAAAAAAACTTGACAGGAACAGGAAGCAATACAGAAGATAAGATTGCATATCCTAAACCTAGTGTTAGAATATTAATAAAACAAATAAAGGGGAAGTTTGATGGACTGGATCAGCTCAGCATGATTGGAACTCATTTGCAAACTGAAATTAGTAATGGTGAACTGAACATTAATGAACTTTTAGAATTTCCCCCTTTACAGAGATCAGAGGGAATAGCCAATCAATCCAGTCAGGAAAGAGAAACAACAGTCAACATGCAGGATGCAGTTTATCACAACAAGGACTTAACCCCACAAGGATGGTACAACTTAAGAAGAGGAGGAGGGAAAAAAGAGAAAGGAGAATTAGTAGTGCAAACTGGGAGCCATTATTGAATCCCCAAATGATGTGGATATTCTACAAAAGTGCCAGAGCCATGGGCTGAAGCTCAATGCCAAGAAATGTATAGTTTTCCCCTTTGGGAAAAAAACATGTACCCGTGAAATACCACATAGGTGGCAGTACACTAAACACCGAAAGTGTGATAAGAGACTTAGGGACACAGGTTGACAGTGGTCTCACCTTCGATAACCACATTTCCACAACAGTCAGGAAATCCTTCTATGTGGCACACCTCATCACTAAGGGTTTTTCATCCAGAAAAAAAGGAGGTCATGGTCCCACTGTACTCATCCCTCTTTAGACCCATTATAGAACGCAATGCCCCATTTGGTATGTACCTCTCAAGACATCTGCAGCAACTGGAAAGGCAGCAGAAATACCTCACTAAAAGAATCACAGGCCTAAAGCAGATGCCCTATGCTGACCATCTAAAAAAACTCCACATATTCTCTGTCTCATATCGTCTACTCAGAGGTGATCTCTGCTTAACATACAAGGCCATGTCAAACCCAGAGCTGCTGGACATGCTACACTTAAAGAAATCCCAATCCCTCAGGGACACACTCTCCAGGGATCTAAACCCTGTCATCACAATGAACAAAACATGCTGGAGGGATAGGTTCCTGACCCAGAGACTCCCCAAACTCTGAAGTAGACTGCCCATACATGTCAAGCAGAGCGCCTCTTTGGCCTTCTTCAAAAGGAACCTTGATGATTGGATGGGAGATAGGAAATTCACCCTAGGGATCATGTCAGTCGCCCTGCTAGACAGGGGTCCAGGGAAGTAAATTCTGTGGGATGAAATAGCCAGGGAATTGTTATGGCTAGGCTTGTATAGGCCCTAGGGTCAATAGCCTAGTACCAACCTATAAACCTATTATATAACACAACTAGTATTAATTCATTTGACTTAGTTTTCCAGCATGGAGATATTGTACTGACACATAATAGGTTTAATATATTTAACTACAATCACGTGTTTATTTCTTGTGGAATACTTTCATTATTTTCACCTTTATTCCCACTAGACATTTTGATGTAGCAGACTCTATTTTAGAACAAATTGTTTACAAGAAGATTAAATTTAACTGTATACTTTAAAGACCACAGTATTAATTTAAGCAATGATTCGAATGTCTTTAGCAAGAAAAGTATTTCTAATCCCACCCCACAGCCCATTATTCAAGCCTTTGAAAAGGTACACATTAAAAATATTTACAAACTTCAACACAGACATTCATGTTTAGGATTAAATAATTTGATCAAGGAAGAAAGAAACCTTTTAAGTAAGCTTAAGGATAACAAATCCTTGAGGATTATGAAGGCAGATGGGGTGGTTGCATAGTTATCTTTGATGGAATTGATCATTCTTGTGCATTGTTCAGTATTCTCAAGATGAGAAAAATATTTACAAGTATCAAAGAATCAAATGAACATAGAAAATTTGACTTATACTTGAAAGATTGTTTAATACAAGGGATGGTTACAACACAGATTTATGAGTTTCTTAAGAATACAAATCACATAATTTCTACATTTTTCAGGATTCCAAAGGTACAGAAAGATATTCTCCCCCCCCCCCTTTTTAGACCCATAGTCACAGCCCAATACCCAAAAATGTATCCATTTGCACTGTATCTAGTCCCTCAAACCTATTTTTTCTGATGTAAATCCTATTCTCTTTTATTCATGGGATTTTTGGATAGGTTAAAAAATTACTTTTGGCACAAGTATGCAGGCATTTTAACTGTTGATGTCATGGACCTCTTTACTTGTGTACTTCAAGATGAAGAGAGAATATTATTTCATGAAACCCTGATTCATTGGGACCAACTATCCCTCACTGAGATTAATTTCCTCATGAAATGTTTGTGAAGCATCATAGATAATAACTTTATATTTTTTGAAAACCTGTTGCACAAACAGATCAATGAAGTAGCAAAAGGCTTGGCTTGCACACCCATGTTCACTAATTTGTTCATGTTAATTCGGGAGACAAACTGTGTCTTTGTCTCAAAATACTGCTTTTACTGTAAGATATATCTTGGATAGCTTTACAATATGTTTATCTTATGGGATGCACCCCAGGGTTTCATTGATGAATTTATTGATTAGTTCGAGCTAACAACAACATTTCTTAAACTTACATACAACTTTACTAAAGATGAGACTAATTTTTTGGATACAAAGATTACTAAAATGGATCATGGATTTGCTTCTAACAACTATAGGAAACCCACATTAACAAATAATGTTATTGCTCTTGAGTATGAAGTTTATTTAAGGAGGAAACTTCCAGTTGATGTCAGTTCTGAAAAAAGTCTGTTTTTAAAAAGGAGAAAAATGCTTAATTGACTATAATTTTCTCTATTTTTTTCCTGTTTTGTCTTAAATAAATTGTGGTTTGCTCTGGATTGATTCTGTGGAGTAACATTTTTGTGTGCAAGGCTTGCTTAATTATAGAAGTTCTTCTATGACAAGAAAGTCATAATGCCTATATACAAGAACTAGAATCACTCAATATTAAAAACCCAATACCATTTTCATGGGTGAGGTAGAATATCTAACTTTAGACTAGGAAACCTATGCCACCTCTTGTGCTCAGCTCAGAGATTAATGGACTTTGTCAATGCAAATGCCCTGGCATGACTATTCAGAATACCCACTAGGGGAAATAACATCTTAGACCTTGTCCTTACTAATACAGGTGCATTTTCCACTATCCGTTGGATATCTTCATCACTTGTTAGGTCTGATCATAAAGCCATCTCCTTCAAAATAAAATTGAATCCAAAGACCACTTCTGTTCTTCACCTGGTACCTTTAAAAATGTTTCCATGGCAAACTACCTACTCCAAAGTGGTACATCGACAAGGTACAAATCCCTGCTAAACCCACTTAACTTTATTGAATATGTAGAACATATACTCCTAAATTATAGCAGCATGTAAACAGCTGCACAGATATGGCTGTGCTCAGTAGAAACAAATGAAGGGGGTACCCCCCAGTGGAATTTTAATAGCAAGAAAACTTTAGAACAAAAGGAAGAGTTTTTTTGGCTAAAAGTATACAGAGCACTACACAGAATAATAGACCCTCATCATTAAATTAAACAAACAACTCTAGTACTTAATTAAATCTACCTGTAGCAAGCTTCAGGTGAAAATAGCCACACCACCAAAGAACAATCACAAGGCCTTTTTAGTTATGTGTGTAATTTCAAGACCACAAAATAACAATTCATTGAGCTAATTGTAAATAATGTTATCTACACTGAAGATGAAGATTTAGCCAACCTACCATCCTATAAATTCAACTCCAACTTAACCCATACCCCTTCTATCTCACATGAAATATCTGAAACCAACATGACACTAGCAATCACACAAAACCATGTCGTAAAAAATACCATCAAAAGCAAAAAATACTGCATCAGTGGGTACTGACAATCTCTCAGGATGCATCTTGAAGAGCAAGAAGCATGATATATTCACACCCCTAACAACACTCTTTCATCTTAGCCTCCATATGGGTTTGGTACCAAGTGAATGGAGAACAGCAACAGTTATTCCCCTGCATAAGGGAGCACCTTCTGTTGACTCTGGCAATTAGAGACCAATAAGTTTGACCGGCCTCACATGCAAAGCTATGGAAATAGTCATGAAGGATGTAGGGAACTTTCAAAAACTTGAGCCATCTCAGTTTGGATTTGTCAAAGGTAGACCAAGCTTACTTAACAGTGTGTGTCCGTGTCCTATTTGCTATCTGCTGATCCAAGTTCTACTTGAATGTGGCCAGGGATAAACTTTGTTTATGTGGATGGGCAATATTTTCCAGAGCAGTGGTAACCTATGTGATATAAATATGTCCCTCCAAACTGTTATGTTTATGTTGCAGAAGAGGTTTAGCTCCATGGAATGAGTTTTTCTAATACCACTTGATTTACAGATGTGAAGTAAATCCATCAGTAATGGGTTGCAGGATGCCTTGCATGCCAGACACAGGTCACTTCTTAGCAGTCTGTAAGAGACCAAATACAGTGTTACAACTTTGAGGCAGTCAATGTAGGGCATAATGTTTAGGCCTCAAATCCCAATCTACTGTGTTATCTTTTAGGGGGTGTATTGTTAATATGGTAGCTCCTCAGTGGAGTCAAGTTTTCCAAAGACATTTTTTTTGCCATGTAGCCTTAGTCTAAGAGTCTGGCATCAGTTATTTGTTTTGGAAAAGCCTTCTTCTAGGATGGCTGAGTCATTTGGAGTTTTGATTACTGCTCCTAGCTTACAAACATAGTCAGCCAGTGCCCTCTGGTATTGGATTTTACTTCTGAAAAGTAGATGCCAAACAGAAGAGTCCCCAGCACAGCACACTGGGGACTCCATTGTGCACTGGTCTTTTGTGGAGGCAGCTTCCCCTATCTGTGAGCCAGCTGGCAATCCATCAGGTGACAAAAGGGGTTTATGCCTTGTTTATTAAGCTTTTCTACTATGCCTTAGTATGGGGATTGGGTCAAAAGCTTTGACTAGAATAAGGTAAATGGTGTGAACCATTTTACCCTCATCCATTACTTTGGTGATCTTTTCAAAAAATGTTAAGTTTTGTGTGTGTGTGTGTGTGTGTGTGTGTGTGTGTGTGTGTGTGTGTGTGTGTGTGTGTGTGATTGTGTGTGCGCACGCGCGTTTATAGGAACAGAAATTTATAAACACACAGATGCAGACAGACACATACAGATGTACACAGACCACATACACATACATTTATACTATAATGCGTCTATGACAGATGTTTGAAGTATGAAAACATGAGATGCCTGACATGCAACTAAAACAGTTCAAATCACAAAGATTCAAATATACTTTACATTGGCTCACAAAGATTTGAAAACAACAAAATCTATTTTTTTGCACAGGGATAAGCCACCCTGCACCCTCAACACACCCTCTGCTAATTATATATACTAACTCCAGGAGTTACTAACTCCCCACTATACCATGATCTTGCACTGAAAAAAGCTAGTACATGCGATCAGCTGATTTTTGCTTAGCTACACCCACTTTTTTCACTCTAACAATTGTCACTTTGAAGGGTTGAAGGTAACCCAATATAATATATACATATCGTGTGTATTTGTGTGTGTATGTGTATGCGTGTAATCTTTACTGAATTTATGCCAGACTCTCATGAGACAGATCATCAAAATCACACTTGATGTGACTGAAACAATCCAAGAAACAATAAAATAAAATATTTTCCTTAGAGGGTTTCCTCCTCATCTTCCTCAGACATCTATAAACTACCTTTGACGTCAAAGTACTGTGAAGCGCATAGGATCAGTATCAGAAAGTGCCATCTCGATGTGGTAAGCAGTTCCTGTCATTAATCTCTATGCGCTGCAGTCTTAACTAGTGGGACTAATTTCAGCTGTATTGCCAGGTAGATCGTGTCAACTTGTTTTAGCTTCATATTTTGTAATACATTTGTCAGCTATTGTGCAAAATACATGTTGTGGGAAAAATTACTGTGATACATCTTCTTGGGTACTGCTTCATAGCATTATATCTCGGGAGGATGCATATAATTCTGTGTGTGTCTGTCAGTATTTGAAGGGAAATATTGCAACAATATTTTCTTATTTTCAGTGATTGTAGGTTGTGACAAATTTCTATGCTAGGACAAGAACTTGTTAATTTTTACTGAATTTTGAAATGTATTATATTATTTGTACTTGAATTTAGAATACTGAACCATTGTCATGGCATACCGAGACAAAGCTCTGATAACAGTGTAGTTGATGCAGGATCAATTAGCAGTTCGAGCAACTGACAGATTAACAAGAGAGAGATAGGTGGTTATGTGTTCATTCCCTGTGGTGATTGCAGGTGGAGACTGGGGAAGCTGCATTGCGGATGAGGGATTCAGGGAGGTGTAAGTGTGTTGGGCATGAGTGAGCTACCAGAGAGGCAGGATGATACACCACACACCCCCATTGCATGCCCTCCCCTTGAATTTAAAACCATAGATACCAAATTGGGCAGGCGGGAATGATGGATAGAGTTTAACAAGAAAAAACCCAGGTGGAATGGTGATGGCTAGACCCCCAGCCCCCCACGATACACTTAAGTTCCACGACATGTGTCAGCTGAATCAGAGAAAGTCTGTGGAAGCATAGAAGCTGGTATGCCTCATCTAGATTTTGGGGACTGGGCAGAAAGGCTATATTATGAAGCATGATCCCAAAAAAGAATTTTGTATACTTGATCTGATCTTATCAATTTTCATTCTGTCCTCAACTGATGGGTTCAGATCCAAGGCATCAGATCCAACTCCGCTGCTGTAAAAGATTGTGGCAATTCAAAACTCTTGAGCTTCTCCCTACCCACAATGAATACTCCCTAAAGGGGGCAGTCATGAAAGGATCCTCACTACATTCATCCCACACCAAGGAAACCTGATAAAATTATTACCCCTCCAGAGGACAAACAGTTCTGGTCCAAAGGACCCCCCCCCCTGTTGATACCATGCTCATAAATGAGGCCACCAGAAAGGATCTAGCAGAAGAAAGTTTCTCTGTTCATCCCCTGACAAGGAGTCACAGGTGATGGACAGTTTTGGGAAGCATGTCTAGACTTCAGGGACTTTTGCCTTGAGGTCCCTGAACTATCTGGTATGTTTCACCAGATTACAAAGGGATCTGATAAAGAAACTCTCAGATACCCTTGCAGGAACCCATGTCTGAGGAGGTGAAGGACTCCGTCACCTCACAACTGGCAACCCTTCAATTGATATCAAACCCGTCCATGCGGCTTTTTTCCAATGTGGCAGAAGGAACCTCAAGGGCAGTGATTTCAGGAGACATATCTGGATGTGTCTTTGTGATTTTGCAGAGTCTTTTAAGTCTACATTCATCAATGCTCCTTTTGACAATATGTCTCTCTTTGGCCCCAAAGTAAAAGATATTTTCTCCAGGTGTGTGAAGGATGGAAAGACCCCTTCTGCTGTGGATGAGCATTTTTCCAACCTCCAAAGATACTTCTCAAGGAATCATCAGGGAGGTGGGAAGATGTGGTTCAAGAAAGCACAAAGATCTTTTCAGGACACACGTGGAGGGTCTTCCACCAGAAGCAAAGGGGGAAATTCAAATGGTAGATGCCTCCCTCGCTGCAGAGGAGGCCCGCAATATCAAAGGTCCAGAGAACCATTCTTTGGTAAACCATTTCAGCGCTCCTGAACGGAGGCCTATTTGTCCCCCACTGGAAGTAATCAGGGGTCATTTGTCCCTGCACCAGAGAGCCTGGCTAGAGATAACAAAATACTTGGGTGCAGAGGATTGTATCCAGAGGATGTATAAATCCAATTTCCCTTCTTCCTCTAATTTCCAGAAAAATCCCCAACATTCCACACAATCAGAGGGATGAAGAAGCCATTCAATTACAAAAGCTGCTAAACAAAAGAGTCATCCAAGGGGTCCCCCAGACCAGAAAAGATCCGGAACTTAATCAAGATTCTTTTTAGGGACAAAGAAAACATGAGACTGGAGACCATTTCTGGATCTCAGCAATCTATACAGATCTGTTCGAAAGACAAAGCTCCAGATGGTCATGGTTCAGTCTATTCTACCCTTTTTGAAAAAGGATGTCTGGATGTGCTCAGTTGATCTCCAGGATGTGTACTATCATATAAAAGTAAATAGGCATTCCAGGAGATTCTTATGCTTTTGGCTAGGAACCAGTCATTATCAGTTCCAGAGCACTGTCTTTGGCCTCAATACAGCCCCTCAGGTGTTCACCAAATGTATGGCTCACATGAGACTGCAAGGATTCTGTGTGTTTCCATACTTAGACGACTGGCTTATTACCATTCTGACCAAGCATCAAATCATTGTGGCAAAAGAAGTGGTCATCCACACTTGCACAAGGTTAGGAATAACCATAAATTTTGAGAAGTCAAATCTAGAGCCAACTTAAATTCTAGAATTCATAGGAGTACTACTATACACAAGGTCAATGATAGCCTGTCTTTCCCTTCCAAGAGTTCAAACGTCACAAGTCAACAAGATAGTTTGCAGTACCACAATCTCAGCTTGCCTAGTCCTACAAGCTCTAGGATCAACGGTGACAGCGATAACCCTTGTTTTGCTAGCCAGGTTTCACATGAGAATTCTGTAGTGGATGTTGACATCTCAGTGGCCAATTCTTTAACTACCATTGTCCGCTCCAGTACAAATTACCAACTTGTGCAAGAAAAGTCTGATGTGGTGGATCCAACTGGATCAATTGCTACATGGTGGTTCATTCGTCCCCTCACAGCCCAAGGCCATAGTGACCATGAACTCTTCCCAGCTTGGGGGGGGGGGGCATTACCTAGGAGAGACAGTCCAAGGCATGTGGTCCCCCGAAGAGACCAGTTTTCATAGCAATGTGCTGGAGTTGAGAGCAGTGCTTTAGTGTTGCAAGCCTTTCAGTATGCTCTCCCATCAGAAACAATTGCAATTCAAACAGACAATATGTCAGTGGTTTGCTATATGAACAAACAAGGAGGAACCAGATCATACCCCCTATGTCGAGAAGCACTAAGGGTGTGGCAGTGGGCAATATCTTCTAACTGCTTTCTCTTAGTAATACATATTCTGGGTAAATCCAATGTGCTAGCAGACAAGCTGAACAGGTGCATATTATTACCTCACAAATGGTCTCTCAACCAGAACGAAGCGGAACAAATATTTGGCAAATGGGGCCAGCCTTGCTGCAGTCTCTTTGCATCTCCCCTAAATAAGTGCAGCAAGAATTTTGCCCTAATCCCTCCACAGGGGGAGTCACCGAGGGATGGTTTTCCCCACAATTAGTCACCCCCAGGATTGCTCTACACATATCCCCCAATTCCCCTATTTTCGAATTACCTTCAAACAGCTTCCAAGTTGAAGACCAAAGTCATCCTCATTATCCCCTTTTCACCTCAACAGATTTGGTTTCCCTTCCTGTGGCCTCACTTAGTTCACCAACCCTGAATTCTGGCCCCATCTCCAGACCTCCTGTCTCACCCATCGGGCATGACACATCCGGACCTTCCAAACCTTAAGCTGACAGCTTGGTTTCTCCAATTCCATTAATAGCTAGACAGTTGATGCTCTCTTCCCCTGTTCATCACATCTTGTTGTCTCCTCTTAAGACATCCTCTAAGAAACTTTATGCTAGTAAATGGAAAAGATTTGCACACTGGGTTATTCAAAAATATGTAGACCCTTTCTTGGCCCCAATTAGTCATGTGCTAGTGTTCTTGACAATGCTTTTCAACCAAGGGGCCAGTTCTTCAGCAATGAGAGTCCAGTTGGCAGCAATTTCTAATTTCCACATTGGATTTCATGGCCCTTCACCTGCCTCTCATAAACTATGAAAAGCCTTTTTGCACGGCACAATTCTTAATAAGCCCCCTTTTAAAGAACCCACTCCATTGTGGGATCTCAATCTGGTACTGCAGTCCTTGATTCTACCACCCTTTGAGTTTGCCCATAATTGTGACCTTAAATTTTTGTCTAGGAAGATCTTTTTTTTAGTGGCCATCGCTTCCACTAGTTGAACCTTCGGAAATGCAGGCATTGTCGGTGAAAGATCCATATCTCATTTTCTATATGGATAGAGTCTCTTTATGTGCCAATGCATCTTTTTTGGCCAAGGTAGTATCCCTTGTCAACATTAATCAATGTATTAATCTGCCAGTCTTCTTTCTGAGCTATTCCAACAAAGGAGACTACTGGTTACATTTGCTAGATGTGCATAGACAATTATGTTTCTGTCTTCATAGAACAAAATATATCAGAAAGACTGATCAATGTTTGTATCCTTTGTTGACTTGAAATTAGGCTCACCTATATCTAAAGTCACTATAGCTAAATTGCTTACTGATTGCATTTCCTTTATTTATAACAAATCAGGAATGATTTTGCCTTACAAAGTATGGGTTAATTCTACCAGCTCTAGCTACCACTTCAGTTTTCCATTTAAGAACTTCCATGGATGATATTTGTTCAGCAGCAACTTGGTCTTCCCCTCACACTTTTCTCTCTCATTAAAAGCTGGATCTGGTGTCCAGAGTTAGGGCATCTTTTGGCTCAGTTGCCTCAGAAATATCCTTCCTTGAATCAACCCAGGGTTCTAAGCAGCTGGGGACTCTGTCCCATCAGTCAATGATGGAATGAAAATTAACAGCATCAAGTAAAAAAGTTATGTACTTACCATAATGTTCCATCTGTGTTGTCTGTATTCATTCATCCTTGACTCCCCTCCCACCAACCTCCAACCTTTTTTTAGGTTTATTCTAGAAAAGCGAGTGGATATAACAATTTGGTTATATCTTTCCAATATAACCAGCTCCAGATGTGGCATTGCCTCTTTCTCTCTCTCTCTCTCTCTCTATCGGAATTATACACATACATGTATAAAGTTGTAAGAGTATGTCTGTCTTTATTATTGTAAACAAGATCTGAGGTAATTGGTTGACTTTAACTTCATCCACCTCACACAGCTAGTGAAAGATCCCACCTAAAGATTAAATCTTAGTTACTGGCCTTAAGAGTATGCCCTTCATGTACCCTGTTCTTGTCCTCACCCTTGTTTAATCAAATGTAAAAAGAGTTACTGTTGATGAAAACGAAGGTTATCCTAAGCCATCTGCTTAGCCCCATTGTTTCTGAATCACTGGTATGGTACAGTGCTTGGACTAGATATAATTGGTAGAACCAGATATGTTGGTGGTAGCCATGTGCATGGTGTTGTCCATGATACATGTAACCATTATGATTATGTATATGACGTGAGTACACCCATATTACCACAGCACTATTCTGCAGAGATATGCTAACACCACAGTGTGGCATTACATTGTGTCACATGATGTAAAACATGTGTCATTGTACATGGGGATTCCATTTTCCTCTTTGAGCTATACTCAGTCACCATGGCTACTTTAGGCACTGTTGAATGCAAGGTCTATCAGGTTTACTAGGGATAGATAGGATTTCTTGATGTTCATCATTAGCTCACTCTTGCAGTAGCCTAAGCTATCTGGATATACCCTCTCAAAGGTTAGACATCTAGCTAGCTTCCAAAGCTTTAGCGCACATTCCATGCAACCATTTGTCTGTTGGAGCATGAGAGCAAACCAGTATAAAGGAAGATGTATCAGTGCCAAAAATCAGAACTTTCTTGCCATTGAACTACCAGTAACATCCACTCTTAGCTGTGCCATTACAGGTTTGGCAGTTGGCTAATTTCATCAGGTCAGCAGATAAGTACTTCCTTGGGGACTTCCTTCCAATTTGTGTGAGAAAACTGTATCCATTTTCTTGGTGATTTATGTCTTGAGGAAAGGGGAAGCTTTTGAGTGTTCACCAGATTCACTTTAAAGATCATCACATGTTATTTAATTGCGAACAACAGGAAATTTCTGAGACCCAACAAAAACATTTCTCAACCAGTGGGTATTCTCCCAGTTTTGGCAGCCCTGGAAGATGCCTTTAATGCAGCTGGCATTTTTTTAGATAGTGAAGCTTCCAGCTCCCGGGCAATCTCACAAATAATACAAGATTCCTCAATTCCATGAGTTCCTGTTAAGAATCCTAGCAAAGATCATTCCATTGTTTCTCTTTAACAGTCATCATCATCTAATCATTTCATGTGTTCCAGCAACGTTCATTAAGCTAAAGATAGTAGTGACTTTGTTAGATTGGGAAAGAAGGTCTACTTCTTCCATTTTAACCTTCTGACAATTAACTGTCAAGTACATATGTTAATGCTTCTCTGAGATTCTTTTGACAATATGAAGAAATTAATTGCTAACCTTCCTTCTTCAGTTGTTAAGACATCTTAGAACTCTTTACCTTCTTTAATGTTTCAGGTTATAAAATGCTCTCTTAGATGCTCTAATGATGCTGTTTCAAGAGCTGCAACTACTCGGTTAGTTATGTGGACATTTGCTTGGTTACTCACAAAGACTTTACAAGAAGAGGTTAAAGCAGAAATTTTGAATGCACTTCTGGATTAATACGTTTTGTCTGGGTCTTCTTCTATTGAGGTCCTCAAGAAATTTGATGAAAGATGAGTTAATACAAGAGGTTATCTAGATATAAGTCTTTCAAAAATCCTTACAAAAAAGAAGGTAAACAAACTTTTAAAAAGCAGTTGCAGAGAAGTTCAAAGAAAAAACGAGAAGCTTCTCAGGCTCAAGCAGAGTCCAAAAAAGTAGATTGGCTATGCCCTCATCAATCTGTTTCCCACTGTGGTAGCCCTTTAATTCTGTCTCTCACCTTGCTTTTTGGCACCAGATTACTGCAGATACAGAATAATGCAGAACATTACACATGGCAGTGGGATCTTTTCCCAAATTCCAAGGGATTCCTCCACATCTGTCCCACAAATCAAACCTCTCTGTTTCCTCATATTTTAGACCTCATGCCTTCTTAAGAGTAACATAGCCTGTCCCACTGGAACAATAGCAGGAGGATTTTACTCAAGGATATTTCTGGTGCCTAAGAAACAGGGAACCTGGAGAACTGTGTTGAATCTCTTCTTTAGAATCCTGCACACCAAGATCCCAAAATTCAAAATGTTCTCAGTACAGTCTCTGTAACCTCTCATTCCTTCCAAGTGGTTTCTAGTTACAGTAAACTTAAAAGGTGCTTACTGTCAAATTCCAATTCACAAATACTTCAGATGTTTTTAAGATCTTCTGTGATTCCCATTTTCAGTTTTCTGTTTTACCCTTTGGTTTAACCAACAACAGCTCCAAGAGTGTTTATCACAACAATGTGGTACAGAAACAACATAAGGGGCAGGGTTCAGATCTTACTCCCTTTGCAGATTAGCAGTGCAAGTCTGAGAAATGGCCTGGTAGCTCAGTCTATCGATACAGGCTACATACATTCCATCAGAGACGATTGTTATGGGTGACAAGCTGAGTTGGACTAGGACAAATACAAATGGAAATTACATCCAAGGGTCTTCCATGAGAATATCTGCCTGTGAGGAACGCATCAGGGAGATCTGTTTGCCTCTATTCACAGCATTAAGGCCTGGAGACATATCCTTTTACTTCACATGGATGGGAATTTTTCTGTTTAGTTTTCCATTCTTTCCTTGGCTAACTAGATTCCTTTTAAAGATCCAAAATGACTCCCTCAAATTAGTGCCAGTAAGTCCATTTTGGCCCAGACAACAGTGATCCCCTCATTTGAAAATAGAAAATGGTAGTTATCAAAATCTACCTTACAGGCTGGACTTACACAGTACAGGGGCTCTCTGATTCACTACACCCTTCAGGTCTTTCAGCACACAGCCTGGATAATAGAACTTTAATTAATACCTCACAAAGTTTTCTGAGGATGTGCAGAAGGTATTAAAGAAGACTAAGGAAGCTGATACTAGAAATCATTTAAACATAATGGAAGAGACTTTCTAGTTGATGCCATAGAATGAACCAAGATCCATTTAAAGCTCAGTCCGTTTTGATTCTGCACTGCTAATGAGTTGCATTAAGATTCATCTTTTGGACCTTTCTCAATGTGTGCCTATGCATTCTCTTTTATTCTTTATCGCAAATAAATATTTTCTGAAAAAGTATTACACATTCATCCATCTAGAAAACAGGTGACTCCTACTTGGGATCTTAAATTTGTATTAGAGAAAATTAAACTTTTTTTCTATTGAACCAGCTCAAAAGGCTGATTTTATGTTCTTCTCATGAAAAATAGTCTTGTTCACCCTCTGATCACTGCTAGAAAATCATTCAAACTGCAAGCTCTTATGGTGAGTCCATCATATCTCATCTTTTATAAAGATAGGGCACCCTTGAGAAGTAATCCTACTTTTATGCCAAAAATGATTTCAGACTTCACTTTGAATCGATCTATCCATCTTCCTGTATTCTTTTCTGTACTGAAAAAGGAGAGAAAATTTTACACACACACTGGATGTTCAGAGACAACCTCTATATTACTTTGATAAGACAAAGGATTTCAGAACTTCTGATCAATTATTCTTTGCTTATGAAGGTAAGAAAAAGGGGAAAATCATTTATTTATTTTATTTATTTATTGCATTTGTTTACTGGGAAATTCCGACTGGGCACCGGTCCTTTTTCAGCAGTGGCCCAAGGAGAAAAGCTCCACAGAATGACATGGTAGATTGTACACAATAACAATCAAGGTATGAATACAGTAGAGGTGATCATGACATGGAGAAATACAGGAGCAAATTAGGTACAGTTGAGTAGATGCTCCAATTACAAACATTGAGAAATAAGAAGTAAAACACGCTGCTACAAATTATCTAAACAGTAACTAGATAGCAATAATAATAGACTAAATGATAACTAAATCCTGGAAGGATTAACTAGCAGTGAGTAATCTACAGTTCTGTTTTATAGTGATAGAAAGGATACTCTATCTAAATCTGGGAAAGGAGAGAAGGGTTGAAGGGAGGGGGGTTTATTAGTCGGGGTTTGGACAAGGACAAAGCCAGTGAGAATTTAGGTGAGATTTAAGTGCAGTCTTGAAAAGACTGCAGTAAGGAAGGGTAGTTATGGTAGTGGGAAGGTTCTTCCAGAGCTTGGATATAGAGCAGGAAAATAATGCTTCACCTTGGCTTTGGTGACCTGGAGTAGATTTTTGTTGCAGGAGCATAGTGGTCTGGAAGAGTGGTAAGGTTGGAGAATTGTATGGAGGGATGGGATTCAGAGAGGGTGGTTTACTAGTTTATGAGCAAATGTGAGTTGAGTTTGGTGTAGGAGACGAGGGTGTTCAAGCCAGTCAAGGTCTCTAAGGGAGACACAGTGGTGGCTGCTGTAAGAGGCACCAGTGGCAAATTTGGCAATTTTATTGTAGCAGGCTTCGAGTTGGTGTAGGTCTGACTGTCTTTAGATTTGTATGTATTGGTGATGCATAGAGTAGGGTCAAGATTATTTGGGAATTGGCAACAGAGATTCTTGCTGGTTTGGTGAAGTATTGGCAGCTACTATATAAGGCACCCAGCTTTTTGTGAACTTTTTTTATTGTTATTGATATGTGGGTGTCAAATTTGAGATTATTGTCTGTCTGTACGCCAAGTAGTTTTGTGTGGATTGTTGGTGAAATTAAAATATTATCCTTGGCTTGAATAGTGAAATGTGGGGTGTTTGGGGTAGATTTGTAGGACTGGAAGATGAGGAGTTTGGTTTTATTTGGATTGAGGAGAAGCTGGACATTAGATAGCCATATTTCAACTGAAGAGAAAGATTCTTGGGTGATCTTTTGGAGTTTTGTAAGAGTTGGGGATGAGCAGATGAGGGTGGAATCATCTGAGTACTGTATGAGGGAGGCATGTTTGGTGGCAGTGTGCAGGTTGTTGGTGAAAAGGGAGAAAAGTAGGGGGCCAAGGATAGATCCTTGGGGAACCCCAAGAGTAACAGGGAGACGAGTGGATAGATTGTTGTCCCAGATGGTTGATTGCTGGCAGCCTTGTAGATAGCTGTGGAACCAGTTTGTGGCTGGTATATAGAAAGGGAGGTCAGACAGAGCAGAGAGTAGTAGTTTTTGTGACACAATTTCAAAGGCTTCAGATAGATCCAGAAATACAGCAGAGGAGGCCATTGTTTTTGTGATGAAGGATAGTGTTGGTGAAGGAGAGGAGAGCAGTTGTCATGCTGTAGTGTGGTCTGAAACCATGCTGGGTATTGGAGAGGAGGTTATTGTTAAGTAGGAATTTGGAGACTTGTGAGTTGATGCATTTTTTGAGTATCTTGGAGAGGGGGCGAGGATGGCAGTGGGGTGGTAGTTGGAGAGATCAGTGGAGGGGTCACCTTTGTGGAGGGGAATGATGTGTGATATTTTCCATAGCATGGGTACATAGGATTCAGATATAGAGTGGTTGATTAATATGGAAAAAGGATAAGCTAAGACATCAGCTGCTAAGTCTAAGTCTTCAGCGGGCAGGTAGTTGGTTGCTAGTTTTGTGGGTTTTAGTTTTGTAAGGAGATTTTTTATGTAGCAGGTGGGTACTGTGGAGAGAAAGGAGGTAGGGAAGGGTGGTTTTGGGTTGGGTGAGGGGGAATTAGTTTAGGGAAGTGTTTTTTTGTTAGGGATACCACAGATTCTGTGAAGTGTTTATTGAAGGAATCAGCAATGCTACTGGCGGAGAGAGGGGTGGTTGGTAGGGGGGGTGCTTACTTTTCCTGGGCAGGGTATAGAATTAATTGTGGACCAGAATTGCTTGGAGTTGTTTTGGGAGAAGTTTAGGGATGTCTGATAGAAAAGGGCCTTTTCTGCTTTTACTTGCTTTTTGACCTTGTTACGTAGTTGAAGGAAAAGTTGCCTATCTGAGGGTTTTTTAGTTATGCACCAGCATTCCCATGTTTTATCCCTGGTTTTCATAAGGCCCCTGGTGTTTTTTTTGTAGCCAGGGAGAGGTCTTAGTTCTGATTCTGGTGTTTCTCAAGGGGGGATGGGAGTTAAGGATGTTGAGGAAGGTACTGTTAAAGAAATGGACTAGGTTGAATATTTTAGAGGTAACCAGTTTACATTCTGTAGGGAGGAGGTGAAGGAGTTGGGGTTAAAATATGCTTTGTTGCGAATAAGTCTGTGGGTAAAGGGTTTGCAATCATTAATGTGATTTTTTTTAGAAGGAAGGTTGGGAAATGGTCACTGAGGGAGTCAGGTAAACAGCCTGCTAGGTAGGTGTGAGGGACTTTGTTAACAAAGACCCAGTCAAGAATGATGTGGTTATTAGGGTTTTTATTGATCCTAGTGGGGGTTTGTATTAGCTGAGAGAAACCATGGAGATTTAGATGGAGGGCTGGGTGGTTGCTATTGCAGGATAGCCAAAAGATGTTAAAGTGCCCGAGGATGATAGTTTATTTGGGTAGGGAGAGATTGGCCCAGTCTAGTAGGTTTTCAAAGGGAGGTATATTTTGGCCTGGTGGGAAATAGCACCCTATAATGTTTATTGATTTCTTAGGGTTTAATTTGAGGGTGGTGTAAAGTATTTCTTCCTTGTCAATCTGTGAAGCTGATTTGGTGAGAATATGGATATTGAGGTGGTGTTTGTACAACAGTGCCACACCTCCTCCTTTCTTGGATAGTATGTCCTTATGGAGGATGTTGTATCCAGGTGGGAATATCTCCTCACTTTTGATGTGAGATTTGAGCCATGATTCAGTTAGGATAAAGGTGTCAGGGGACTAGAGATTTATGTAGGCATGGAGGTATTGGATTTTATTACAGATGCTTCTGATGTTAAGAGACATAATGAGGTCATTTGGGTTTTTGTTGCTTAATCAAAGGAGACTGTTTTCCAAATTGTTATCCCATGCTGCTTAATTTTGTTATTCCCTTCATAGTAAGTTACTTCCAGGCAAAGGCATAGCCCATTCTACCAGAGCTATGGCTACTTCTGCTGTTTTTAGAAAGGGGTAGAAACATTCCAGAGGCAGCAACCTGGTCTTCCATATATGTGCTGTTATTAAACACAATAACATTGATTTCATCTCTAGGGCTGTGACAAGATTTGCTAGGACTGTACTTCAGGGGTCCCTCATCTCTGATCCTTACCCCCCCCCCCCCTTTCTAGATAAGCTTTGGTGTACATCCCATGTAGCCTAGTGTACTGCAACAGTAATCCAATAATGAACATTGTGCAGCTGTGTAAGTAAACTTGCCATAAGAGTAGATATTTGAATAGATCACAGCTGAAGTACAAACACCCTCCCTCCTTCCCCCTTGTCAATTGTTATACCAGGGTGTTTATTATGCAGTCCTTTGGTCTGCTGACCCTGTTCAGTGCCTAATATGTGTTTGATTATCTATGTGACTCTTTGCACAGTGAAAAGTACCACCTGGAAAATCCCAACCAAAGTGAATGATTTGCATTGAGCAAGCAAAATCACTTTATCACAATTAAAACAACTTATGCAAGACTAACATATGCAAATTTACTTGTGGGATAAAGAAACAGAAAACAGGTAGAATAGAGTACAGTGAGTCATGGTTACTATAGAAAGCATGAAAACCCTGACCAACATGTCATCTGTAAACACAACTGTATACAAGCAAAGAAAATGAAAGGAATGTCAATGGATGCTTCACCTTGTGACAGGAAGTGGTATAAGTGAAACAGGGACACTACAATCCAATATATAGAGAAATGACCACAGAACCCACATACTGTGGCAGTCAATAAAGTCGTGGAAGCAAAGTGTACACAAACTGAAAACTGATCACCAGGAAATAAAAATATTTATTCTAAGTGTAAGTTTAAGTGCTTTTGCCCTGTACATTAAATTGAACTGCATCAAAAACTAGCAATTAATTTAAAAGCTTTTTCATATATATATTTTTTTATAACCTGTTATGACAGCACAGGAAGCCTGTAGTTGAAATGCTAAGTGTCGACACATCAAAAAAAAAACACAGGGAGTAGAGTGAATGACGAACATTGCTCTTCTCCTTTGAACTTTTTTGCAGGGGAAAGTCCTATTGCATACCCTGATATGGTGTGTAAGCCTCCCACCCACTGATCAAACTTAAATATACTAACTTTGTGATAGCCATACCTCTGAGAAAAGGTAATATTATGAGAAATGCCCATCTTGCACCTAGTATGTGTTGTCTTTTTATTTTTCAACTGTTCAGTCTCTGCATTTCTGGACTCACTATAGCAGGTCCCAGCATTTCAAATGATTATTGTGCAGGGGGCTGTTATAGTGAGTATCTCTGTATCCATATTCTATGGAATGCCCTTTCATCTTCTTTCTTTCTATAACTGTAAGGAACTACAGTGAATCAAGGAATAATTGAATGCTGTTGCTGACTCAACAGTCTTGATGGCAGGTACTACAAGATAACAAGAAGCAAATGCATTTGTGAAGAATATAAGTATCCCTGCAATGTTCATAGGTTCATAGGTGTTAGCTGACACATTAGAGCCATTCTGTCAAGGTGAGGTGCAAGGCCTAGCTTGCCTGTTTAGACTGCTCTGTTATTTATGGACATTGATTCCTCACATTGATGACAAGAAGGTAACACAAATATGGAAATGGAACTGTTTATAGTGTTATTTGCAGCTTTTCTGCCTTGTATCAGAAGTAAGCAGTAAGTTTTTAAATAATATCATTTACTCGGTTTGATTGGTAAATGGGAACAGGCAAGTCTTTGGATACAGGGAGCTTTTGTAAACGATTATTAATATGCAGTTACTATTAATAGCAGGAAAGGGATGGAGGGCGGCCACAGTGGTGCAGCGTGTAGCATTGCCACCTAACAGCAAGAGGTTCTCCAGTTCGATCCTCGGTTGGGGTGCCTTTTGTGCAGAGTCTGCCTGTCCTCCCTGTGGTTGCATGGGTTTCCTCCGGGTGCTCCGGTTTCCTCCCACATCCCAAAGACATGCTGTAGGTGGATTGGACACTCTAAATTTGGCCCTAGGCATGAGTGTGTGCGTGTGTGTGCCTTCTGTGGAAGGTTGGGTGCCGGGCTGACAACTGGACACCGCAAAACTCCACTGCCAGTCATGAGTGGACAGGTGATCCACTGTGGCAACCCCTAACCGGGAAAAGCCGAAAGAAAAAAAAGAAGAAGAAGTAGGAAAGGGATGGGGAGGAATATTCGTATATAGTGATGTAAATGGGCTTTACCTGCAATGGCCAACTTAGAGGAAAGAAGGAAAGCACCTGAGAGTATTCTTTTTCCTTAGAAACAAAATTTTATTGGTTTTCATTTATAATATTTGACTTATTCATATCACTATTATTGATCTGTAATACTGTCACTTGAAAATTGAGTTCTTTTTCTATTGCAAGTAAGCGGTCCGGAGTCAAGTGCCCGTCCAGTTTTGAGTAGGAGGGGCTAATTCAAACTCAGGGGGGTGGCATTTGGCTAAAGGAGATAAAATCCTTTTCAAAGATTTGCAGAAGGAATCAAAACGCTGAACATATATATATATATATATATATATATATATATATATATATATATATATATACATATGTGTGTGTGTGTGTGGGGGGGGGTCTTTATTAGTAGGTAGACTGGGCAAATGCAATGAGACTTTAACTGAAACGTGGAAAATATCCCAAGTACTAATTAATACAGTCACTGAATTTGACAATATGGATGGCTAATATACCGTAAAAATAAATAACTTGCCAGACTGCCAGTTGATCATCTTTAATGATACTGCTATAACTGTCTAGTTTGATGCTGCACATATTTTTTAATGAATGGAGTAGTCTTAAGGGACAACTGTAATTGAATGCATATGGGAAGATGGTGAAGGAATGGGCTGGCATGCTTTTTGAAGTTTTTGCCTAATGTTAGATACTTTGTGGCTGAGGTAGGGAATAATCTATTACATTAGAGGAGATAAGGAGGAAGGGCTGTAAGAATGGAGGCACAGAATTTTTTTTTTCTTTTATACAAACTCAGTGGTAAAATAAGTGAAGAAAAGGTAAGGAACTGTAGGGACGATGATGAGAATATATTTAGTTTTATTTAACATTTGTTTACCAGGAAAGTCCAACTGGGACAGAGCCCATTTTCAGTGGATGCCTGGGGAGAAATGCTCCAGACACATGCCTTTGAAATGTGGGAGGAAACTGGAGCACCTGTTGGAAACCCATGTGAATGCAGGGAGGACATGCAGACTCCACACAGAAGGTACCCCAGCTGAGAATCAAACCAGAGGACTTTTTCCTGTGAGGCGACAACGCTAACCACTGCATGACTGTGCCACCAATGTATGTGTCCTGGTAATGATAGATAAGGTGTAGAGGAAGGATTGTATGTGTATGTGTGCATGTTTGTGTGTGTGTGTGTGTGTCAGCATGTGTGCTGTTTTCTATTGACCTCTGTAAGGGGACCAAATGTGCAACAGCCTGATAATTTTTGGAGGATTTATATAAATCTGGATGTGCTTGGGGAATATATTAAAAAATATTTTGTTTTTTTTTCAGGGAGCTGTTTAGCTAACTGCTGTTATCATAGGGATGGTGAGAAGTGGATGGTGTCACTTAGTGTTGGAGTATAGGTAGTCTGATGCAAGTCACCCATGGTCTTTAGAACCTGCTCCTAAAGAATGATAGGGGGGAGAAAGGACAATGAGAAGGAGATGGTGATGATGTTGTCAATGAATGTAGGAAGGATTAATAGCCCTATTAAAGGGGAAAGGGGAAAGGGTACTGAGTAAACTGTATAGACAGAGGGTAAATGTAACCTTTCTACAGGCACTGAAAATGAAAAAACACAAAGCAATTAAACTACAGAAAAGGTATACGTGAAGATGAAGGTTGAAAGTGTAAGAGGAGGATAAGGGAGCCTAATATCTTGTTAAAAAGAGTAAAGGATAAGTAGGAAATATGGTATATGGATGCTAGGCAAGTGTGAACAGAAAGGGGAGGGGACTGTTGTCATTATTTACTAAATGAAGATAAGGAGAGTATTCTGAAAGAAGTAAGACAATTTCAGACATACCAGAAAGGGAGATAGGATAATACTGGGAGTGGGTGATTTCAATTGGGTAATGAAACCTGAACTTGATGGATTATATGGGGCAAGAATTTTACCACAAACACTAAAGAACTTGAAAATGTGGAATGCAGGAGTTAGGAATTGTAGCTTTTTATAGCAAGAGAGAGAGAGATGTGGTGATTGTCACCAGTTCACTTCTTCTAGGGATGGGCATAGACATACCACTGGATTGGATAGGATCTTGTTAGGTATGAGGACAGCAGGGGATGTGGCTACTGTTGAAGTTCTGGAAAGGAATGCTTTGGATGACTGGATGGCAATTATATCATAAAAAGAGGTCTTTTAGAGAATACTAGGGGAACCCGCATTGAGAAGTCACTCTAGGAAGAGGTGGTATTACTGTATACGAAGGAAAACATTTATGTGAAATAGATAAGGATAGCACTTGAATTCCTGGATAAAGTTTGGAGAAATATTGGAGATGATTGGGCATATGAACAATAGCAGGCTGGATGGACAGGATGGTTTCTGTATCAACATTTGTAAGGTAGTTGGTTTTAAAAGGTGTGGGGTATTAGGAGTTTAGCAGGTTTTGGAGATGGGAGGCTGTCATAGGTTCATAGGTAGGTACTAGACTATTGGTCCTATGGCCTATATAAGCCTATCCAAAAAGGTACCCTGGCTTTCACCACTCAAGAAAATTATTTTTCTGCTCCCCTCTCGAGCAGAGCCATAGAAGTGATCCCCAGGGTGAATTTCCTATTTCCCATCCAATCATCAAGATTTTTCTTTAAGATTGCTAATGAGGAGCTTTGTTTGATATAGTTAGGTAGTTTGTTCCGGAGTATGTAAAGTCTCTGGGACAGGAATCTATCAATCCAGCATGTTCTGTTTATTGTGGTGACAAGGTTTAGGTCCCTAGAGCATGTAGCTCGGAGGGATTGGGATTTCTTTAAGTGGAGCATGTCCAACAGCTCTGGGGATGACATAGCTTTGTATGTTAGGCAGAGATCGCCTCTGAGTAGGCGATATGCAATGGAGTAAAGCTGGAGTTTTCTGAGATGTTCTGCGTAGGGCATCTGTTTGAGGCTGGTAATCCTATTTGTGAGGTATTTCTGTGGCCTTTCCAGTTGTTGTAGATGTCTTGTGAGGTACATACCAAAAGGGGTGTTGTACTCTATAATGGGTCTAATGAATGATGACTACAGGGGAACAATGCCCTGTTTTTTCCTGGATGAGAAACCTTTTCTGATGATGTGTGCCACGTAGAAGGATTTCCTGATGACTGTGGCGATGTGATTATCAAAGGAGAGACTACTGTCCACCTGTGTCCCAAGGTCTCTTATCATACTTATGGTGTTAAGTAGACTACCGCCTATGTGGTACTTCATGGGTACAGAGTTTTTACCAAAGGGGATGACAATGCACTTTTTGGCATTGAGCTTGAGGCCATGGTTTTGACACCAGGCATCTGTCTCAGTGAAGCCCTTTTGTAGGATGTCCACATCATCACAGTCATCTGTGAACTTTGTTAGCCAAAGACCTTCTGTGTTAGCCTGTACTTCAGAGAAGTAGATACCAAACAGGAGACTACCCAGGACTGAACCCTGTGGTACTCCACTTGTCACTGGTCTGAAGTCTGATTTGGAGTCTGCTACTTTCACAGTGTGGGTTCTGTCAGTGAGCCAGTTGTTCACCCATCTTGTGATATAGGGATTTATACCTAGTATAGTGAGTTTATCTATACTTCCAGAGTGGGGGATGGTGTTGAAAGCCTTGGTGAGATCTAGATAGGCTATGTGAACGAACTTACTCTCATCTATGGCTTTGGTGACTGCTTCAAAGAAGTCTATCAGGTTTAGTAGACATGATCTGCCTGTTATAAACCCGAATTGGGTGGTCTCCAGAGTTTGGAGATTACCAATGTCTTTGTTTATAAGTTCCATGATGATACATTCCATAGCATTGTAGACCAGTCTCATCAGGCTAATGGGGCGGTGGTTCCCGGGGTCCGTGCTGGTCACCCTTTGTGGAGTGGGATAACTATCGCTGTGCACCATTCAGTGGGCACAAAGCCTGAGGTGAGGTTATGACTGAACATATTACTTAGGTGCGGTGCCAGTTCATTATGTAGTTTGTGTAGAACGCAGCCTGGGATGTTGTCAGGTCCCATGGATGCTGTGTTCTTGGCTTTGGAGAGTTTGGTTTTTACCTGTGCAGCTGTGATTACAGGAACTTTACATTCTTCCTGTACAGAGATGGGCCCTTTAGGGGGGGGGGTAAAGTTAGCACTGAACCTATTTGCTAGGATGTTGGCAATATCAGTTGGTTCTGTATATTTAGTGCCATTGTGCTGTAACTCAGAGCAGATCTGAGTATTACCATTGAGATTCTTGACATAGCTATAGAATGCTTTGCGGTTGTCTTTAGAATCAGTGGCGATTTTGTTTTCATAATTAGCTTTGGAGGATTTTATGAGGGATCTCAGCTTCTTACTGAGGCTGAGCAGGGAGTTCCTCCAATTATGGGATTTTACACTTTTTTGCAACAGTTTCTTTCTTCTGTTGGAGAGTTAGTTTATGGCTTGAGACCACCAGATTGGCTTCCTTTTTTTGGAGGATAGCATCTTGGTTCTGTTAGGGATAGCACGATCCATGCACTCGTGTAAGTGCTAATGAGGTCTATGTGTCTTATCAAAAGTGAAAGAGGACATGGAAGACTCAGTTAAGTTTCAAATCATGTATCTCTGTAGTGCAAATTCAAAGCTTTTTCTAAAAGTATTAGTTTGGAACCATTTTGGCCAAAGATGGTAGGGGACGTGCATGGCTTTGTAAAAGGATAATCATCTACAGATAACTAATCAATAATTCTGTGGAATTTTGTAGAATTCCATGAGTACTATTAGGAAGGAAAAACGGGTATCATATTTATTGATACACAAAACATCTTCACAACAGTAAGCTGGCCCTTTTTCTCAAATACTCTGACAGTGACAGGAAGGGAAATTTCTACAATAGATTCTTACAGTAGAAAAACACTCATGTTTTCAGAAAATGATTAACTCAGGGATTATCAGAAAATGTGGTTATATAGAAGCACGTGGTGTGGATGGCCTCTCTCACTAGCACTGTTCTCCTTAGCAATGAAATCTTAGTCCAAAAACTGAGAGAATCCTTGTCAATGAATTTACTTTGTTTTGTTTTGATAACCAGGTAAGTAGTCCAAAGACTACATAATACAGGTACAATGATTATACAGCTTGATATGTAGACAGAATAAATCCATTATTCATTTGGTAGGAAGTTATATATACAATGGATATGATGTGTAGAAAAAATAGTATATACAAAGGGCGGAATCTGAATATATATATAGGTTCATAGGTTCATAGGTTGGTACTGGGCTATCTGCCCGAAGGCATATATTAGCCCAGCCATGTTGTGCGGTATTCACCACCCCTTTAGTAGTTCCCTAGACCCTTGTACTAGTAGCTAGTACCCTTGGCCCCTATCTAGTAGTGCTGTTGGTGTGATCCCCGGTGTGAACATTCTGTTACCCGTCCATTCATCAAGGTTCCTCTTGAAGAGTGATAGTGAGGGGCTCTGTCTTATGTAGATTGGGACACTGTTCCACAGTAAGGGAAGTCTCTGCGAAGGGAATCTATCCCTCCAGAATGTTCTATTCATTGCTGTGTTGAGGTTTATATCCCTAGAGCGTGTAGCTCGAGTATATTTGGTTTTGCTAAGATGGAGCATGTTCAACAATTCTGGGTTGGACATGGCTCTGTACGTTAGACAGAGATCACCTCTGAGAAAGTGGTATGCAACAGAGAACAGTCTTAGCTTTTTCAATCGTGCTGCATAGGGCAACTGTTTGAGCCAGGTACATTCCAATTGGTGCATTGTACTCAATAATGGGTCTGATGAGGAAAGAGTAGAGGGGTACCATTACATCCTTAGATCTTGATGCAAACCCTTTCGTGATCAGATGGGTCACATAGAAGGATTTTCTAACCACTTTGGCAACATGGTTATCAAAGGAAAGCTGACTATCTACTTGGGTCCCTAGATCCCTTATTTCTTCTTCAGATTTCAGGTGGTTACCTCCTATATTGTAGTTTGCGGGTACTCTGTTTTTTCCAAAGGGGATTACTGTGCATTTTTTTGCATTTAGCTTGAGACCATGGCTTTGACACCATGCATCAGTCTCATTTAGGCCCTTCTGGAGGATCTCCATGTCGGCCAGAGACTCTGTTATAGCACCCAGTTTGCAGTCATCCACAAACTTAGTCAGCCACAGCCCTTCCGTGCTTGCCTGTACTTCTGAGAAGTATATGTCAAACAGGAGGGGCCCCAGGACAGAGCCCTGAGGCACACCACTCGTTACTGGTCTGGATTTGGACATAGATCCCGCTACTCTTACTTTATGGGATCTGAGAGCCAGTTTGTGATCCATCTTGTGACGTAAGGGTTTATGCCCAGGCTGGTGAGCTTATCAATAATACCTGAATGGGGAATGGTGTCAAATGCTTTAGCAATTATATATACTATGTATTTATGCAGCAGTTAGTTGTTTTATGCAAAGAGGACTGTCCTGCAGACGTGGTTGTTTGGAATGATTGATTCTATCCATTATCCTGGAAGAAGCTACAGATCACCTCAAATTCAAGGTGTTTTTAAGTTTGCCTCTGAATGCTTGCAGAGATGTTTGTTATCTAATTTCAAGAGGGTGGTGTTCCAGACAGAAGGAATCAATTTGGAAAAGGCCCTTTACACAGTACTAATTTTAAAGTGAGGTCGCTGCCAAAGTAAAGGGCATTGTCTTGACTGTCCCTAAAACAGTAACTTTGCTTTCTGAATTGCAGATTTGAGAGGTGGACACTGGCTCTGTGTAATAATTTTGAAAAAGAAGTTGCCAAAAGAGGAAAGTGTCTCTACTGTTTGTAGGTAACCATTTAGGACCTTTAAGAAGTTCACAGTGGTGGGACCTTGGACTTACTAGCATAGTAAATTTTCAAATGTTGTTGATTGTCGAGTGGATAACTTGCATGTTTGCACTGGAGTGAAAAGTGAGAAGGGGCAGACTATACTCTAGTTTATGAATAATGACATTGAGGGATGAGGATTGATGAGAACTGGGGTGGAAAAGGTGAGGGAGTCTGTTGTAAAGTGTTATTTATGTCAGTATTTTGTTCACAACTCTGTCCATGTATTGGGTGAAAATTAATGATGGATCTAACTTTAAGCCAGGCAGGTTCGTTCTATGGCATTAGAGATAAAGTTCCCATTGTTATCCTTAAGTAAGACTGGGAGGAAGCTGCGTGGCCTCTGTCTAGTGGCAAAGATCAGAAATCGGGATTTAGAAGGACTGACTAGGAGTCTGTTGGAATACATCTAGTTACTGAGAGCTGAGAAGGTTGCTTACAGATTTTGTTGCAATTCTGGAGTATCCTTGCCTGAATTTAGCAGAAGGATGTCATCTGCGTACATAACCATGCTGGGGGTCATTTGAAAAGGTCATTAGTGAAGGGTGAAAATAAGAGGGGTCTTATGACTGAACCATGAGGTGCCCTGCTATACAAAGTTCCAAGATCAGACAGGGTGTTAACAGATTATACTTTGAAGGTTATATTTGTAGGGTGGTAGTTAAACCATTTAGTGGGTGCTATTGCCATAGCTGAGCTTATCAAGTTTCTTAATTAGAAGGGAGTGATTTATAGTTTCAAGGGCTTTTGTTAAGTCAGTAAAGACTCCTGTTCTTAGTAGTGCTTTGACCATGCTATTATGGATGTAGTCAGTGGCAGCATACATTGCAGTAATTTTACTGAAACTGTTATAGAAAACATGTTGTACAAAGATCTTTGTTAAGGCATAGAGATTAGCAATGGGTCTAAAATATTTACATATTTTGAGGTAGGAGACTGTTCAAAACTGGATGATGGTAATATATTTGAAGTAGGTAGGAAAATTACTAGGAGGATATTTTTTGAAATATTTGTAAGGTTTTGCAATGATGGTTGAGACTATTCCAAGGAAGGCTGGGTTTAATTGAGATGTTTGGATCATATAAGGGGTGATAGTGCTCTGTAGTGGCAAATTATTAATCAGATCATGTATGGATGTGCTGAGGTGTTGTTTGCAGCTACTAGCAAAGCTGATATTACCATTGTTAAGAAGTGAAGAGATTAAGTTCAGTATAGTAATGCCCCTTTAAGCTCCTTAACTACTTTCCAAAATTAGCCAGGTGAGGTGCAAACAGCCTCCTGCTTTCTTTTTATGTAAGTAAGATTTAGTAGTGTTGTTGGCAATTCTGGCTTTCTTTCTGAAGTTAAGATAATGTTGGCATTGTTTTAAAGTTATGCATATCTTTTCCATTTATCTCAGGCTTCTTCACTTGATGCCAGTAATTTTCCAAGGCTGAAGAGATCCAGGAGCATTTGTAACCACTCAATATTCTTGGAGTTAATGGGAAAAGAGTACTGTGTATTATTTCCAGGGTGTTTATGAGGCATGAGGGTACCTCATTTGAGTCATTTTGATTGTAAATTTGGGACCATTTGATAGAATTTAGATGTATGGAAAATAGAGGTAATCTTCCCTCAAAAACATTCCTGAATTATATCAGTTGGCAGTGGGGGGCTTCTGCTTTCTTTTGAAGGACCACAGGGAGATAATGGGGCAGTAGGGTGGCTGCGGTGGTGCAGCAGTTAGCATTGCCACCTCACAGCAAGAGGTTCTCCGGTTCAATTCTTAGCTGGGTGCCTTCTGTGTGGAGTCTGCATGTCCTCCCTGTGGTAATGTGGATTTCCTCTGGGTGCTCCAGTTTCCTCCCACATCCCAAAGACATGCAGTAGGTGAATTGGATACTCTAAATTGGCCCTAGGTGTGAGTGTGTGCATGTGCCTTCTGTGGAAGGTTGGGCGCCGGGCTGGCAACTCAACACTGTAAAACTCCATTGCCAATCATTTGCGGACAGATGATCCACTGTGGCGACCCCTAACTGGGTAAATCCAAAAGAAGAAGAAGAAGAAGGGAGATAATGGGGCAGTGTTCACTTGGGGTATTTGGCAGAATTTGTAATTCAAGACAGCTATGCTTAATGTTTTAATTGCAAGATCTCATGTGGAATTTTTTTCCTGACTTTTTATTTGGTCTAGTTGGTTAAGACACTATTTGCTCTAGATTTCTAAAAAGCAACATTCTGTTTAAGTTGGGGCAGTAGGACCAGTGGCATTGATATTAATATCTCCTAGAATGATGGTATTATTTTTGAAGTCCTTTGGGTATATATCCATGAGCAGGAATGAGAGAAAGAAGGACAGAGCTTCAGTCTGTGTGTTTCTATAGGATAATATAAAAGTATAGGAGAATATAAAAAATCCTGGCATGATGTAATCCAATATAAAATATTTTATGAATTTTGGGAAAATCAAGCTTTGTACTTTTACTTGTACAAATCTGTAATTAACAGAATTGGAAACAAGGGTGACTTTGGGTTAGGTCTTCCAGTTTCATAGGAGCAGACAAATACCTAGGAGTGACTTTTTTCCTGCATTAAAAAGGTAGAAAAATGGTCAATTGTGGGATAAATGATAAAGAAGCATTAATTCAAGTGGAGGGGAAATGCAAGTGATTGGAATGTTAATCCTACTGTCTGACGTCTGCATGATGACACTCAGAGCTATCAGCTCTGAAGAAAGAATCATAAGGGGCACTCAAAGACTTTGTGATAAATGTGTATGGGGGTAATGGAAAGAATAAGAAAAGATAGAGTAAGGATGGCAAGATGTTTTGGGAGTTGGTGAATACTGGATGTTGGATGAAATGCAGTAGCAATGAATCTGTTGCAAAGAATGAGAGGAACTGGAGGTGAAACCTTAATACAATTGGGGTAGGAGGTAGGACAAAGAGGGTAGGAGTGGGCTAGGTGAGGATAAAGTGGAGAAGCACAGTCTGTAAGGACTTCTCCAGAGCAGGTCTAGTTCAGCTTGTAGAGAAGCTGTGCAAAATTCCAAACAATACTCTATAAATGGACCTGACTGAGAGGGCTGAAAAAGAAAAATTATTTTCATTTTTATACATCACCGGCTGTCCGCTTGATTGCTTTTGTGCTTCTGGACTTTGTTCTCAGTTTGTGGTTTTGGTATAGTTTTAAATATACCTGCATTTTGTCCTTCCTAGTCTCTATTTATCTTTTTCTTACTTATTGTTTTTTATTTTTTCTCTCAAATGAATGTTGATGCTTAATTACTATGTTTAACTGTTGCCTGATTGTATTTGTAACCCCTCTATTGAATTAAGACACGTTTATCTCCAAAATCTACTCTAATGTCTCTGTACAGTATTCACAAAATTTACTTTCTTTACATATTATGCTGTATAATTTAAGCTAGTCATTTTTAATGCCTTAATGTATTTGTGCATGGAGCTTTTCTCCCCGGGCCTCTGCTGAAAATGGATATGTATCCAGCTAGACTAGCCCGGTCAACAAATATAAAATAAATAAAATAAATAAATAAATATTACCTCTAAGTTTTACCAGTACATAATTAACTGCAGAAAAGCTGGCACCTGTCAGCACTAAATCTCATGGCATGTTCTGGAATAAACTTCTTGAGTAGAATTCCTGTGTTAATAAGCTGTACAACAAACAAAGGGAAATAATGAAATATAAGAAATTCCCATTCCCCTACCTCAAGATCACATTGAAACAAGCAAGGAATTTGAGTACTACTAGAAATTATAATGCAGAGTACAAGCTTAAAGTTGCTGTTAAGACCAAAGGAAACTGTGAATCTTTCTTAATTTCTATCACAAAAGTAAAGAATAATATATAACAATATACTCAGCTTAGCCATAAAAATATTACATGAGCCAGTTAACTTGAATGAGCAGATTGGTGTCACAAATAAGGTAAAGTAAAATTCAAGTGCTGTACTGCTGCAGGAGCCAACCCCCCCCCCCCAACCCCGATCTGCTGTTATGATGAGAAAGTCACACAGCTGTAATTTTTCTCATTAGAAGTAACATGTTGGGCTGTTCACTAAAGTCTTTGAGCATTTTTTCTCCTAAATTAAAATCTGGCACAGCTTTTCTGCTTTAATAGAACTTGTCGAATGTATATACTTTTAGGCATGATCGTTATTTTAGAAGCGAAATTGCCCATTAAAATTTACTAAATGATGTATCCATTTAAAGTAATGAAGCAAGTTACAGTAGTTTGTTAGAATAAATATCATATTCTGTAATGATACCCCAAGGGAACTTAAAGCAAAATGGTTATGCAGAAGTTGAGGTGAAAAGTTCTGCAGCATGGGTCAATGTCATTAAAACATTAATGGTTTATTCAGGTTATTTACAGATTTCGTATGCATATATTCCAAGAGAATAAGCATGGTGTTTTTCTCTGAAGATTTAAACTCAGAGTTCAAACTCAGGTTCCTACTAGAAATAGACAAAAATAGAGAGAGAGAGATACTCTAAGACCCTCACCAGTTTCTCTGCAGCTGCATAAGACAGCAATTTATTTTAATGGTCTAAGTGTAAAATTGTAAGCCTTGACATTTCTTGAATTTAAATTTTAGGCATTAACACTCCTTCTACCTAACTACAGTCCTGTGCACTGTCTTTCTCTAATTGTGCTTTTTGTGAACTGAATCAAAGCAATTTTATTTTCTTATTTTTTTGTAATATGCATGCATTATTAATGACTTGTTGTAATGAATTAAATTTCTTCTGTTTAGAGGCTTTAGTAGCTTGTTCCTGAGAAAATTATAGTATTAGGATGCAATGTAGTATATGGCAATTGATCACTCAAACATATTTTTGTGAATATGAACCTGTGTGTGTGTGTGTGTGTGTGTGTGTGTGTGTGTATGTGTGTGTGTGTATGTGTGTGTGTGTGTGTGTGTGTGTGTGTGTGTGTGTATATATATATATATATATATATATATATATATATATATATATATATATATATATATATATATATATATATATATATATATATATATATGGGTCTACTTTGCTTAATCAACGTTACACTTACCCAAACCTGAAAAACACAAGATGACTTCAACGAAAACTTAATAACCTGAAGCAATGAATCACCAATATTTTTACAGGGAAACCACTTGGCCACTAAGCTGAACTTTGCCCGATTTTGAAGTTGGTATTTTTAATTATGTAGGGTGTCAAACCTCCTGTAACAGAGGCACATGGGATATATGCAAATTACCCTTATGAACATCAGGTGTTTCAGCTATATGGCGATTCTGATTGCCCATGACTTTTACATTTGAAGTCGTTTTAATGGACAATTTCAGGCCAATAAAGCCAAACCCCACTAGCTATGGAAGTCATTTTAATGGACAATTTCAGGCCAATAAAGCCAAGCTAGTGGGGTTTGGCTTTATTGGCCTGAAATTGTCCATTAAAATGACTTCCAATGTAAAAGTCATGGGCAATCAGAATCGCCATATAGCTGAAAAACCTGATGTTCATAAGGGTCATTTGCATATATCCCATGTGCCTCTGTTAGAAGAGGTTTGGGAGATCACTCATTGGAAGTTCTAGCTTAGCTGGAGTTTTCATTTTTTTTTTCTGATTGGTTTTTCAGTGTGACCTTCTAACTCTTTGTTTTAATTATGTAGGGTGTGGAAGGCAAAGCCCCACCCTCACTTGCGTGGGTTTAATTTGCCTGCATTTTTTGTTTTGTGTCCTGGTGGCCATGTGGTTGGTTTACCTGTAAACAATATCTGTGATTTGTTTCTTTGGGTTATTAAGTTTTTGTTGAATTTGTCTCACATTTTTCAGGTTCAGGTAAGTGTAATTTTGATTAAGCAAAATAGACCCATACATACATACACACACGCACAGATATATATATATATATATATATATATATATATATATATATATATATATATGGTTCTAGGTCATAAGATCGACAGCCACTTTCACCGACAACAGAAACATCGACACCACATTATCGACAAACCATAAACACGACACCTCACATGCCCGACAAACAAGTAACCGACGGTCCACAAACACGAAACCCCATACACTGCACACACCACAATAACAACAATCAACTAACAAAACACATCCCCTTATCCAAAAACCACACACAGAACACAAGCACACCAAAATCCTCACAAACCCACACTAAACCTCACACACACAACTATGTACAACCCTAACCCAAACCCTTACCCTAAGGTCCGTCACTATCGCACACTCAGCTAACCCGCGCCCTAACCCTAACTCACTTAACCCACCCCAACCCAAAAAATACCACTACTGCACACTTACATAACCCGCGCCCTAACCCTAACTCACTTAACCCGCCCCTAACCCAAAAAACTGCCACTACCGCCACTACTACTACTAGCTTGGAAATATGTGTGTGTGTGTGTGTGTGTGTGTGTTTGTGTGTGTGTGTGTGTCACCCTCAAACAAACAAAACTCTGACCTGCTAATTCTCAACATCAGCACCAGGATCATATCCAATAAGCTTCCTGATCTACATGCATTTATAACCCTCTACTCCCCAGACATACAAACAATCACTGAGACCTGGCTAAAACCCAACACCGAAAACAAAGAAATCCTCCCACCAGGATGTTAAGACTAAATAGAGTAGGCAAGAAGGGAGGTGGAATTGCAATTTTCTTTAAAAATAACCTCAAAATGAAACCTCTACAAATCCACCTTCCCAAGTTTCAAAAATGCGGAATCTTGGGTACAGTTCTATAAAACAATAACAAAAAAATTTGTATTCTTTGCTGTTATATTCCCCCAGGAAACAACTCCCCTACTGTTGAGGAAATATTACAGTGGACCTCAGAGAATCTGCAACAAGAAACTATCTTACTAGGTGACCTAAACACCGACTGGATAGCCTGTAATTCTAACAACCCCACTAATCATATTACTCTCTTTGGTTTTTCACAACTCATTCAAAAACCTACTAAAGTTGATAAAAAAAACCCATAAACAATCCATTCTAGATTGGACACTAGTCAATTGCCCCAAACAAAACTACCAGACAGGTTGTCTACTAAATGGTCTCAGTAACCATCTCCCCACCTTTCCCCTACGCAAACGCACCAACATACCCAAGCCCATAACCTTTAGACAAGTTAGAAATGACCATAAACTAAACATACAGGAGCTAAACTCTACTCTAAAATAAACTAACTGGAAACCACTACTAACGCTAGGTTTAGACCAAGCCATTGAATACTTTAATAGTACTCTCTTAAATGTCCTCAACAAAGTTGCACCCATTAGAAAAATCTGAGTCAAGACAAACTATGCACCATGGCTGAGTAGGGATGCAAGAGCCTTACTAATGTCTAGGGATAAAGCTTGGAAAATCTGGAAAAGGGATAACACTAGCATAGCCAAACAAAATTTCCAACAACTCAGAAATCAGGCCAAGAAAAGACTAGACAAAAAGAACTATTTCCTCAGGGTCCAAAACAAACACTCAAAAGACCCCCAAAAGTTTTGGCATGATATCAACTCTCTTCTAAAACCGGGAAAAATTACCACTCCGGCCCCCTCCTCAGACAACAATACCAAAGATATAGCATTCCAATGTAATCACTATTTTACAGAGTCCATCCTAACTCTATCCTCCCAGCTGTCCAATAACAACCATACACATATGCCTACCAAATGCACCAGCAATATCCCCTCCTTTGCTCTCTCACCAGTTCCCACTACCACTATTAAAAAACTCCTCCTAAAACTAAAGCCAACCACCCTTGCAGCTGACAGTCTACCAGCCAACTTCCTAAAATGGCTGCTGAATCTCTATCTTACCCAGTTTCTATCCTCATCAACTGATCCATGCAGGAAGCCTACATCCCCCAACTCTGGAAAGTTTCATGTATTATACCACCTCATAAAGGTGACAATTCTTATGAATTCTCAATCTACCATCATATTGCCATTCTATCCCCTTATCTAAACTGCTTGAAAAATGTATTCACTCTCAAGTCATGAAATTCCTAAACACACAGACAATCTTCTCTCCTCCATACATCATGGGTTCCTGCAAAATCACAGCACAACAACTGCTCTCCTCTCTTTCAGCAATCAGGTCAACCTTCACAGAAATAATAATTTTCTTTCTGCAGTATTTTTAGATCTCTCAAAAGCATTTGGTTTGGTCTCGCACTCCAAACTTCTAGATTCCCTGGCCTCCCTATCCTTTGCCCCTTTCACTATTACCTGGTTTAAAAGCTATCTGTCACATAGGCAGCAATCAGTTCAATGGCAAGGAATAAAATCTTCTTTACTCCCAACTATGGTAGGTGTACCACAAGGCTCAGTTTTAGGCCCACTACTCTTCTCCATATTTACCAACAATCTACACACCTCCACCTAACATGTCTCCCTTATACAGTATGCTGATGATTCGACTCTTATCTGCTCTGCTCCATCACTTTCCACTCTATAACAACTCACACAAGGATCCTTCAGTTCTGTAGAAAGTTGGATTACTGATTTCAACTAATGCTAAACCCCAATAAGACAAAATTGCTAATTTTTACCCCAACAAATCTATACCTATCCCCTATCCTTTTCAATCTCTTCCAAAAATGGTACCATCATATCTCCCTCTGACCATACCAAACTCCTCGATGTAGAAATTGACAATAACCTACTCTTCGATATCCATATCTCTCAAACAATAAAAAAGGTCCACAAAAAAATGGCAACCCTATATAGACATAAACAATTCCTCTCAGAACAGGCACGGATCACTCTAGTCAAACCTATCTACTCTTCACTCTAATGTATGCCACGCCAATTCTTACCCAAGTCAGAAAACTTGATCTCACCAGACTTGAATCATGTTACAATAAAATTGCCAAGATTGCTAACAACTGCACCGTGAGAACCCAGCACTGTCAATCTCCAAGGGAACTACGATGGTTAGAACTTCCCCAACTATTCAATTACCACCAGCTAGTCAATATTGTTAGACATCCCGAAAAACCCCAGCACTAACCCATTTACTTTCTCCATACAGAACTAATCGTCCTCTCTGACCTACTGAAAAATCCCTCCTCTACATCTCTAAAGCTAACAACAACTCAGGGAAAGCTCTCTTTTCTCATGCCATAGCTAGATCCTGGAATAACCTCCCCCCTTCTCTGACCTCTGCCCCCACTAACACACATTTCAAAAATGCTCTCAAATCACATCTTATAAATACATGGCTATGTCCATGCATCTCAGCACACTTTACACCTTCCTTCCTGCTATCTCTACTGTATATATGCTACAGTTATGTATCATACTGTCAACTTGAAATTGCATAATATGTCATGTCTAATCATATGATTTTTTTATTGTTTTATCCTATCTCACTAATCAATGTTAAAGCTTTTATGTATGAGACTCTCTATCTTTGTAAATTTACTCAATTATTGCTGATGTATTGTTTATTGTTTAGACTGGATTGTATGAGACTTTTTAGGTCTGTCCTTACCTCAGTTATTACTGTTATATGATTGTTTGTATTACCATGTTGATGTTAATCTAATTGTGGAGCTTTTCTCCTCGGGCCTTCACTGTAAATGAACCCGTGTCCAATTGGACTATCCTGGTAAACAAATGTAAAATAAAATAAAATACACACACACACACACAGACACACACACACACACACACACACACGTATGTGTGTATGTCTTGTTCAATATTTGTTTTCCTGGTTGAAGCAATAAAATGGATTGTTTGGCTCCTGGACTGCTTGCAGCACACTTACACACACACATCTCTATCTCTCTCTCTCTCTCTGTATATATATTTTTATACATTACATATGGGTCCCAGTTACATTGCCAAAAGCACACTCTACGATAATCAAGACCACATCTCTGAAAGACCACTTAAGCAAAAGATCAGTATGCCAAATTACGAAATAACGAACAGCATACAGCATACGTAGTTTTACATGGAGATCATAGTATAGTGATGATTAGGAGATATATCCTTTCTATCACTGTAGTGTGATCTTGGAGTTGATATATATAATTAGCAGGCAGTGTGGGGGGGGGGGGTGCATGGGGGCTTGCCTCCCTGCAGAAATGTTCTAGACTATGTTGTGTTGCTGCTTTTTGTTTTTATGTGGTTTTTCATGGTTTTGTGTTTCGGGATACTCCTCTTTCGCATAAGTGGACTTTCGGAGATGTGGTCTCGGTTATTTGTAATTTGGTGGAGTGTACTTTCTGTGATGTAAATGGGATCCATATATATATATATATATATATATATATATATATATATATATATATATATATATATATACATGACATTTGATCTATGACACATTTTTTCTAAAGGAAACAAAGTCACGATCTAAAACATATTCCATCAAAAATGCAAATGACTGAATCACATTTAATAGAAAAGTGTGCAGAAAATCCCTGCTGGTGTGGTTTGCAATATAGGAATTATAAAGCAAATTAGTGTTCATCAATATTTGTACCTGTCTAATGGCAGCTGTTATATCTCTTTCTCTCTAATTTTGCATTTGCATCAAGCAACGGTTCACTAGTTTACTATGTGAGAAATGTATTCTTTTTCTGTGTGCAACTGTAGAGTTAGTATATTTATGTAAAGGGCAGGGGGGGCATTCCTCTTTACAGAAAAAGTTTTGGGGAAATATTTACTGTATGACTTTTTATGCAAAACAAATTTTGGAGAAGCATTTGCTGTATATGTTGTTTTAAATGTAATGTGATTTGACTAAGTGTGTTTTAGATTAAATGTTTATTAGGTGAATTCTTTAGTTATTTTGTGATAAGATGAAAAGTGTCTTAAATAAAAGGTAATAGACACATGCATGCAACTTTTAAAGCTGATGGAAAGTTTCCACTGCTTCACTCTTTTAATAGTTTGGAATATATCAGGTTAACTAATGTAATACAAATATGTATGATTGGGTCAGAACTTTAATGTATGTGTTTTCAAAATGGTTTCCAAGAAAATCACCTATTAAGCTTTGGTGTCCTTTGCCTAATACATAATAAACCAGTTATGACTGATGATCCAATCATAATTTACTTTATTAGTGACATAGTTACCATCTTCCCCATGTTATTCATAATAATCCCAAATCACAGATAGTGAGACTTTAAAAAAGCTGCAGTAACAGTAGAGATTTGAACAATAATGAAAGAAAAAATGCCTGAAAGAATTTTAGCTGAAAGGGTGCACAGTACAAGGCAGAATATATTGCACTAACATCTTAAGATGGTTTATGAGATGGAGTGAGCAGATATGGTGAACCTTTAATGAACAAGTTGGAGGGAAGTAAGCTGTGAGATGTGCTTTTAACATAAATTCTGAATTGTAAAGTAGATATCATGTGTAAAAGGTTTAAGTTTTAGACAAGTACTCACACATAACCACCCAGTTAGAAGATATTAGGTTCATATGTATACTAGGTAGGCTGTAAGAATCTTTAGAAGCCTAGTCCTACATTTCCATGAAGTTTTAGACCTTGTAATTTAAGTATAAATAACCCAGAGCCAGACAGAGCATTTAAATATCATCTTATCCATAAGGGAGAAGGGTGCTAAACCAGTAGTGAATTTGTGGTTTTCCATCCATTCATCCAGATTACATTTGAATATAATAAAACAAAGAGTGAAAAGGTTACTTAGCAACTTTTAATGCTTTTTCAGTTGATTGGATGAAACTGTTACAAGGTGTTTAAAAGCTGGTTAGAGTTTTTACTATGATAATAGGTCTGAAGAAGCTACATGCGAAAGCGCTTACCTGTTCTTATTTTTACTATTTTATTAAAGTTTTGGAACCACCTCTACCATGAACAACTGGTGTGTTTTTGACTTTTCTACATTGGTGTGTTTTACATACCAGTTGATTCTTCCCCCTACATCGTTTTTGCTGTTTGGATTTATATATATATACATATACATATATATATATATATAGATATATAGATATACACACACACACACACACATATATATATATATATATATATATATATATATATATATGTGTGTGCGTGTGTGTGTACATATAGACATATATAGACATATATATATATATATATATATATATATATATATATATATATATATATATATATATAGGGTCTATATCAAAATTCCAAACACAGAAAACACCGAATGTCAACGAACCCAAACCAACGAATGTTGAAAATAGCGAAGCCCCGGAACATCAAAATCTTACCTAGGGCAAGATTTTGGTGGACCTTTCCGTGGCTTCGCTATTTCCTCCACTTTGGTGCGAGAGTTATGGACCTTAGGGTTAGGGTGCGGTTTAAGGTAAGTGGATAGTTAGTAATGTATGTGTGGTTTAGTGTGGGGTTGGGTTTTGTTAACTGTATGTGTGTGGTTTATTTATTTTGGTGTGTTTGTGTTGTGTGTATGTTTCACGGAATAGCGAATTTTTTCCCTGGAAAAAATTCGCTATTCTGAGCGTTTGATGTTTTCAATATTCGAAATTCCAAGTTCGAACATATGGTGTTCGACATCTTGCAATTTTGAATATATGATTTAGACTCTATATATATATATATATAGATATTAATTATATGTCTATATTTTGCATCTCTCTCTCTGTATATATATATATATATATATATATATATATATGTAGAGAGAGAGATTTATATTATATATATATATATATATATATATATCTCCAACATGTTCTACTTATGTTGCAGATTATCTCTTGAGTTAGTTGCAGGTTCATTAGTAAGTACAAAGCTAGCTGTCCTTGTAGAACATTTTAATCCTAGCCAGTTACCCTTATAGTGCTTGAATTAACATACCCCACTTCATTTTAGATTGACCTTACCCAGCCAATGGTCAATAATTATATATTACCCTAGGCATGGGATGAAGCATTTAGGAGCTACCTCTGTCCATTAGTAGTAAAGGAGACAGTCTTGAGGTAGATTTTCTGTTTCCCATCCATAGATCATCTAGTTGTATTTGAATACGGACAGGGATGAGCTTTGTTTTATATGGATGGGGTCTGTTCCAGAACAGTAGTATCTTCTGTGAGATATAGCTGTCCCTCCAAACTGTTCTATTGATGCTGAATATTTCTGATGCCATTTTACTTCTGTTGTGCACTAAATCCATCAGTATTGGGTCAAAAGATGCTTTGTATGTCCGATACAGATCATCAATTAACACTCTGTAGGATACCTAGTATAGTGACAGTCCATGCAGAACATATTGTTTAGGCTTTGTATCCTCTTAGGAAGGGATCTCAGTGGGTATCCCCTAGTTGTTGTATGTGTCTGGGCAGATACATGCCAAAAGGGGCATTATATGATTAGCCTAATGGGGGGCTAAGTAAAGAGAGACAATGGCATCTCTAGATATAGGTGCAATCTCTTTATAAGATGTGTGATATAAAAAGACTTTATTATGATGATGGACACATGTTGGTCGAAAGTTAGGTCACTGACCAAATAAGTTCCTAAATCATGAACAACTGTTTCAATTCTTATAGGCATATTTTCAGTGTGGTAGTTCTCTAAGGTAGATGACATCCCACAGGATACAATAATTTTTTACATTAAGTTACAGTCTGTGATTCTAGCAACAGTTATTTATGTGGGACAATCCTTGCTGCAGAATTGCTAAATCATTTGGGAATTCAGTGACTGCTCCTAGCTTGCAGTCATCTGCAAACTTAATCAACCAGGCTCTTTGATATTGGCTTTTACTTCAGAGAAGAAGATACTAAACAGGAGAGGTTCCAGCATAGAACTCTGGACAACTCCACTAGTGATTGATCACTTTGTGGAGGTAATATCATCTGTTTTGATTTCCTGTATCCTATCTGTGAGCCAGTTGGCATTGCAGTGTGTGACATAGGGGTTTATTCCCAGTTGATTTAACTTTTTTACTCTACCTGAGTAGGGGGTGGGGGGTTGTGTCAAAAGCTTTGGTCAGAAAAAGTTATATGGTGTGTATCACTCTACCTTTATCCATTGGTTTAGTGACCATTTCATAAAAGACCACCAGACTGAGTAAAAATGGCCTGACCTTAATAAATCCAAATTGAGATGGATCCAGGGTTTGGAGGTTCCCTATGATCTTATTGATTAGTTCAATAATAAGTCTTGCTTTGGCTTTGCATATGAGGTTGATTAGCCTTATGGGACTGTAATTGTCTGGGTCTGTGGAAGGTCCTCCAGTATGCAGTGGGATGACTGTAGCTGTGTTTTGTTTGCTCCATACAAAACCTGTATAGAGGCTGAGATTGAAAAGTGTTGTTGGAAGGGGTAGCTAAATCATGTTCCGTGCTTGTTAAGATGCATCCAGGAATATTGTTAGGACCCATCGAGTCAGTACTCTTATTCTTTGGGTAACACTTTTACAACTTGGTCTTGTGTGATAGTAGGACACAAGCAAGTTTCAGGTACATTTTGAGGGACAGACATAGGGGAAAGATGGGTAAAATCAGAGCTGAATTTATCATCCAGTAGGTTCACTATGTCATTAGCTTTAGAGTAGGTAACATCATTCACATTCAGCTCAGTGCATTGCTGCATTGTGCTTTTGAGATTACAAGAATAACTAAAGAAAGGGCTTATGATTGTCTTTGGCTATTTTAGCCTCAAACTTGGCTTTGGTTAATTTTATAAAACTCCTGAGTTGTTTGTTTATTTCAGTAATGTGGACTTTATCATTCTAGGAATTACTCTTCTTACTTTCAGACAAAATTCTCTTCCTTTTATAGTAAAGCTTGTTGACATTATGATTTCACCATGGTTGCACTTGTTTCTGGAGGGCACTGCTGCATCTGTGCAGTTGTTTACTTGTTGATATACTGTGTTTGTGTACATTTCCACATATTCAGTGCAGTTAACTGGGTTTGCTGTGGATTTAAAGCTTGCCAATCTATTTCTTATGAGTAGGCAGTTTGTCTAAGCCAAATGTCTAAAGGTACCTTCGGTGGAAGGGATCTGTAATTCCATTTTTTTTTTTCAAAAGAGACTGCTTTATGGTTCGGCCTAACAAGTAATGAAGATACACAGGAATAGTGCAAGATGTTCCCACATTAGTAAGGACAAGATGCAAGATGTTATTCCTCTAATGGGTGCTCTGAATAATTGTTCCACAACATTTGTATTGACAAACTGCTGGAATCTTTGTGCTTGTGTACTAGTGGTGGTGTAGGTTTCCCCTAAGGACATGGTACTGGGTTTGATACTGAGTGACTCTAGTTATTGTACATAGGCATTGTGATTTTCTTGGCTCATAGAGGGAGCTGTAGCTAATTAATGTATGATATGAGACCTTAATGATGGTAATTTGGGCATGAAGAAGCTCTTGTGCATCATTCTGCTTTACCAGCCTTGATGAGATTCTCTTCTGGAGGATGATTGACACACCATCACTTTTTTCCTCTCCTGCACAATAGCAGGGCTACATGTGAGGAAGGTGTTAGACCCGTGGGCTGCCAGACAACTCTCCTAGATTTTAACCCACAGCTCAGTCACTTCACAGACGTAAACATCCTTTGTTTTATTAAGAAAGAACTTCTGAGGACTAACATTCCCCCCAAAAAAGGCACTAAGGGGTAGTCAGTATACAAAAGCCTTCTGGAGACAAGTAGACCATCACTAGAAAAACAGGACAGTCTGCTATCTCCTCCTAGCTTGATATATATTGGACCCTCCAAATGACACCAGAAGCTAAGCCAGTTGTTGAAATCAACAATCTTTTGTTTGTATTGCAACATCATTCTAAGTGACAATAAAATGCAGGTGAAGGTTCATACCTGCCCTGCTCACATATTCCAAGAACTCCATCATATGTCTGTTTTCATTATAGTCCAGGTAGGTATGTTTCAAGTTGCTTACTCCCCAATCAACTAAGACTGTGTTATACACGTACTTGTGGAATATGGAATTGAGTGCACACATGATGCATGGTGTGTTGAATCCTGGTACCCGATATGTAACTAACCCTGACCTTCTCCTTACTCATCCTGGTGAGGGGTGCACCATTGTATCTCACTATGGAGTCAGCTATGACTAGGATGTTGGATTGTGCTGAAGTTTGATTTACTTTGATATGAGAGACCGAGAGCCTTAGATGCATGTTTCATGGTGGATGCTGCCTGAGTTGAGTGTTTGCGAGATTGCTAAGGGTACTTGTTTATTAGGTTACTTTTAGGAGGACTTTGTAATTTTGGTAGATTACGTTGAAGGCCTCAGGATAAGTAGGTCTATATGTTTGATCCGTATTGTCTGTGACAGGTATAGCATAATATTGTGTGCTGCTGAGAGCCTTTTTACTATCTGTAGTGGGTTTATGCAACAGCTTTACCTCCGATAACATTTTATATCTATATCTCATACACACTGTGTCTGTTTAAGTTGTAGGTAGTTGTCAGTAAACATGAGACTATTGCTATATTATCTCAAAATGCCCATTTCAACCAAGTTTACTATTGAGACAGTTGATGCAAATCTATGGTTTCAGGTGCTTACTAATGTGGGCTGAAGGGAGAGTGGTGCTTATTCAATATGGAAGTGATTGCTGTAGGTACTGTATGTCTGGTGATGGAGTTGTGGTGGTCTCAACAGAACTGCACACAAATAGGAATCAGTGATCCTTTGCATCTTCTCTCAACAGAAGCAGAGAGTAGCACTAATCCCAAACTGCTTTCTGAGTAGTAGTAGTATTAACCTAGATGTTGATTGGTAAAGTACATTAGCTCTAATCTTCTCTTGGTAGGCACCCCAGATGGAATCTACAGCAGCCACATGCAACAGAAAGCCAAACTGCACAAAGTCTCTAAAGAGGTTTTCATTAAAACTTCAAACAAGCCACTTAGTGAAGTCCAATACCGACAGCCTACTCAGAGACCAGTAGGAAATCAGTGGCCCTGCACTCCTTTTCTCACCAGGCATAAAGCAGTAGCACTAAACTCAAACTGGGTACAAAGAAGCAATTTTCTGGCTTTCCGGTGATTAATTATCACTAGGAAGGCCAGAAAATAATGTCCCTCTTCTCCAACTCTCTCACTAGGTGCAAAACAGAAAAATATCCCGAGCCGGTTCCTGAAAATCAGTTCCCAGGATGACCAGTGATCAGTAGTCTAGTCCCAGTTGTTAGAGATTCTAAAAGTAGGATGGGAAAAGGGATTAATACTCAGAATATCACAGTGTACACTAAGTAAATGAGATGGTATGAAACAGGCCTTTAACAGTCTAAAGGGAGGGCATTCCTAATTTGATCTGTCAGTGTCCAGTAAAATGAAATAAGGACAGGAAATAAGACTTGGAGCAGCTTTCAAGGCAAATATACACTAGAGATTGGCAGAATAGGATCATGGTCAAAGGCGGCCCTAAACAGGGTAATGGATCAACCCCCCCCCCCCATGCACAGCCCCACCACCACCCCTGCATCCATTGCAGTGTCCCATTACTTGGCTATTTCTCCCCAGTTATCATAAACACTGTTCAAACCTCTCAGTGTGCATACTGTTTTCTGCTTTACTTCTACAATGATTACAGGCACTTGGATTTAATTTAAAACTTTTATTTCCAATTTTATAGCACAAATGAAGTAATGCAGTGTCACAGTGAAAACAGAATTAGCATTAAAATTTCTCTGTCATTGAAACTCATATTCATTGAAATGGCATTGAAACTCACATTCAGAGAAAATGCATCTGGCCAGTGGCAGATTAAGTTTACATTTGGGCTGTTTTCAAATCATGGGTCCCTTGCACACATTTTTTGGACCATGCAAACATGCAAGAGTTTCCTGATTCACCTTCCTGATTGTATTCATTTATATTCCTTGTATAATACAGCACTACTTGTTAAAACATGTTTTAAATGTATAGTTTTGAACATCTTTCCAGTAAGCAATGAAACAAAGCATATGAACCAATAATATCAAAACTTCCCAGTTCAGAAAATTTCAACCATAAAAGACCACTCAGGTTCTGTCATTTACCAATATCAGTCAATATACACAGTATCTGCATAAGTAAAATTCATCTGAATAATCCCACATGAAATAGATCTGTAACTAATGAAGAGGTTGCTGCTAGCAAACAATTTTATATTTCAGTGTTTTATCTACAAATTCACACCTGCCTTACTTGAAAATAAATTCCCTATGTTACATTAAAAAAAATGGTAAGCTGGTAATATTGCAATAGGGAATGGATGGCAAATTGCTAACGAGTTCAGAGATACTAGGCATGTCATCCAAAGGAGGACATACTCAGGACTGCCCCCCCCACCCCCCTTAAAGTACAGCATAGTATTTGTAATCCATCTACATGCTATGGGAGTAGAACCCACAACCTTCTGCATCAAAAGTAAGTATGCTACCTGTTGTACTGCTAACAGTGCTTTTCACTTCTGTAACACAGTTTTGATACCATTTACTAAACAAAAAAGTTGCATATTGTAAACAGACATAGCATGAGCAGAAGTAAATTTATCTTACCTTGAAGCTCACAGTTCCTTGAAAAAATGCACCTGAAACTCGGTTCCTTGAAACAATGCACCTCAAGCTCAGTTCTTGAAAAATGCAGTCTGATAGTTGGGGCAGAGTATTCAGGCTCTTGTTTTCTGTACCTAGGGTACAGGGTTTGGCCTAAGCAAATTACTAATCACCTGCTATTCCCTAACTATGGCATTTTGCACACACAGACAGGCAGACACACACACACACACACACACACACACACACACACACACACACACACACACACACACACACACACACTTACCATAGCTCTCAACCTCTTAGTGCAAGAAATTTGGACAAAGATTAAACTAATTAAGGACAGATTTTAAATATTGCTGTCATGAACTTAGAAAGATGCTGGAATAACAGGATCTGTGTTAATATGCATTTTCTAAAGGATATGATGTTTGAAACTCAAATGTCTGTCATTATTTAGTAACTTCAATCCTCAATGATTTTCCAGACCAACAGACCAAAAATATGGGCAAAAATCTAGACATTCTGCAAAACTCTGAACATTTCAGTGGTATACTACCTACCTACCTCTTACACACACACACACACACACACACACACACACACACACACACACACACACACACACACACACACACGCGCACACACACACACACACACACACACACACACACACACACACACACACACACACACACACCTACCTTCTTCTTACACACACAGACGCACACCTACCTACTTCTTATATATGCACATGCACCAACCCACTTAGCTCTTACACACATAAACACACACACCCACACGCACGTACCTACCTACCTGTTACACACACACACACACACACACACACACACACACGCGCGCGTGCACACTCACAAACACACCTACCCTGTACTTTTCTGTCTATGGTCTGTGAGCAAACATCTTCTTATATTCAAATTTAATGTGTGCGGAAGATAAAGCTGTAAACACCAGGTCAAACTTCACACAGATGCAGAAGATGAAGACATAAACAGGTCACATGCACATGTTGCGTCTTTGCAACCAGATGCAAAGGGTGTTCTTAAAGAATACCCTTAAAAATTCTGCATTTTTTTTTATTTAATGATATTAATCTCCCAGCCAGTGGGGACCCCTCCAAGCCAGTGGACTGCGTTGGTCACCTAGTGCTGGATATGGATCTGGGGATGGGTAGCTCAAAAGCCACCAAGAGATTTAAATGGTTTGATAAGTGCAGCCCTATAAGTATACTTTCCTAGATGCAAAATAGACTCCAAATGCTTTTCTTGGTTTTAGCTTGAACACAGGAGCTTCGAATTCTACGAGTCTTAGAGTAAGTGAATAATGCTTGACTACTCCTGTAATATTAAGAGCAGTAGAAATGAAAGCTGGAAACAGCTAAAGTTCTAGCCAATAGTGTTTATGTTCCTAGAACTGCAGAAATCACCCCACCACTCTCTCTAAGTTTAGTGACCAAAATACTAGATGTCTCACACAGCTGGCCAAAACTCACTGTTCTAAGTTTCAAAAGTGACTAAAAGCACAGCAATTAAATGCATCAACACTGATTAATCCACTTAGCACAGAAAAATAATGCAATGCAATAGATTCAAAGGTAGATTTGACTGTTGAATTTAATGTTTTGTATAAGGACATGATTAGAATAAAAAGACTGCAGTAGGACATTTTACTTTTTGAAACATGTTTGTCAGTGAAATGGCTGCCAATAGATTTAAGGGCACAAAGAAAGCCAGCGGGTGTTCAACTTTCCATGGAGTGGAACTTGTAAATGGTATTCACTTTATAAGGCTTAATATCGTTTAGCTGATGATTGGTTCTTTTTAGTTGTTTTTAAGTATTTAAATATGTAGTAATATGCTGTTTGAGATATGGTCTGAGGAAGCGATCCTTATGATCGCAAAAGTGCTTGTCATTTTTTAATAAAATCTTTTCTATAAGTCTTCTTGGATTTTATCTTGCTTTACTAATTGATTGTGTTTGCAGCCATGGTACTGAGCCTGGTATTTTCTGCTATGTTTGTCAGTGAAATGACTGCTGAAAGGTTTAAGGGCACAAAGAATGCCAGCGGGTGATCAGCTTTCCGTGGAGCTTTTAGATGCCTGCAAATTTGTAAATGAAAGCACTGGGCTTCATTATGTTCAATTACTCTTAGAAGAAGCAAAGCGTAAGCTTAAATTACTGAATGATTTAGTAATTGTATTGTATAATACACACGAAGAGTCAACTTCTTGTAAGAATTTCAAAGTAAGAGTTGACAAGATACTGGAAGAGGAGAATATCAAAGCAAAAAGAAGTTTAAAAAGTTCCAGAGAAACAAGAGGGACTATGAGGAAGATGCAAATATTATGTTACCTGGAGCAGCTTGTTCTGATGCAGTTGAAGATGAACAAGTTAATATGAATGGTGCAAATGATGAAGATGCAGTAAAAATGGCTTGTAAGAGAATGAGAAGGGGCTCTGAGGATTCGAGAGAAGCTGCGGCTAGTGTGCTGTTGGAGTCCAGTGGTGTTATTGGTAGTGGTTCTAAAAAGCAGCAGTTTAAAAGGGAATTTCACTGTGAATAAGAAGGGTTTTCAGTAAGCTGAAGTGTACCAAGATGGGTACGCACGCAAGAGAACTTGGGCACAAATAGTGATGCAGGTCCCCAAAAAAAAAAAAAAGAAGTCGTTGGGAGAACAACAATGATCATTTTGGTGTGAGGAATAACTGTGGTTATTAAGTAACAGGGAACAGAAAGTGGAGAGACCTCTAAGAAAATAGGCACATATGCTTCATCTGAAGGTACTGTGGCTGACTGTTTTAAATTAGTGAACTTCTGTCATGTTGAATTGACTTACAAGCAGATTATGGTTTTTAGCAAAGGACTGGCTTTTGTGCCTTCAGCTAGAGTGGACTTGGTTTCAGTGATTAACTCTTTAAGGGTTATGTCCGCAAATTGAACTTGAAATGTTTTTACTGGTGCAATGGGCAATCAAAATGGTTTTCTTTTCAGGAAGCCCAGTTCTTTTAATCCACCTCTAAGACCCGAATTAGAGGCTTTTTTGGTTACTTGTGAGAACAAAGTACAGGATTTACCTACTAATAAAAGCAAAAATTTGTTTTATAATATGACTGAAGCTGAAAAAGGAGCTTTATTTGAATTAAAAAATAATAAAGATATTTATATTACTAAGACTGACAAAGGTAATGTCATTGTGGTAATGGATTACAGTTTTTACAGCCAAAGTATAATAAATATGTTTAATGATAAGAAGTATTATGTTGTGGTGAATTTGGCCGATGTGAGAAGTGTATATGGGGTTAAAGATGCTCTTACAGAAGAGTGGTTAATTGAAGGTTAGATTACGAATGAGATAGCTGATTATATTAGGATTTGGTATCTGAAACTGGGTAGGATTTTGGTCTTCCTGAAGTACATCAACATATATATATGCACCCAGCTTCAGACCTATTGTAGCCAGTAGTAAAACTGAATCCATGGCCATTTATGTTGATAAAAGTTTGCAGAGGTTGGTTAATAAAAGACAGTTGTATGTAAAAGATTATTTTGAATTTAATCAGAATATCATAGGGATAGCAGTGGATAAAGACATGTGACTGGTTACAGCCAATGTAATTTCATTGTACACTGTTATACCAAATGATGAAGGTTTGGAAATGGTTAGTCAGGTGTTTGTCTAAATGCTTTGCAAATAATGAAATAGATTTGATTTTTACTATTTTGTATGTTATTTTATTGTATATATTTTTGGAATTTGGTGATCTCTATAAACAGAAGACTAGGGTAGCGATGGGGGCTGCTATGGCCCTCAGTTATGTTAATGTTTTCATGACGGGTTGGGAAAAAGAGTTTATTTTTAATTCAGCTTTTTTCAGTAATATTGTAGTTTATAAGAGTTTTATAGATGATTTGCTTTTTATTTAGAAGGGAAGGAAAATCACACTTTTGGATTTTATGGAATATTTAAATTCTATATTAGATTTTTTAAAATTCACTTTCAATTTTTATCAAGATTGTGTTATTTACCTGAATTTGATTTTGTTTAAGAAAGCCAACAAGCTATGTACAAAGATTTACAAAAAAAACAGTGCAAGGCAGTAGTTACTTGCATTATAATAGCATGCATAGTGATAGGCTTAATAAGAAGATTGTTAACAGCCAATTTGATAGGGTAAGTCGATTAACTGATGATGGTTGTCACTTTAAGGTAGAATGTGAGGCACTCAAAAAGAAGTTTTGTGGAAAAAGGTACTCACCTGGAATGTTAGGTGAGGCAATGGATAATAATTTTTCAAAGAAGGAGTTAATTATGACAGATTGCATTGAAACTATTAATAAAGAACAGTCAAATACTAATAATAGTAAAAATTATCCCCTGGCTTATTTGCTCAGTAATTCTGTAGATGACTATAACATTAAAATATAGGAATAATAGGAAATTCTTAATGAACTTTCAGGATATTAGTTAAACAATAGGAGGGGACTTTATTTTTGTGACAAAAAGGGGTAAAACTTTGAAAGAGTATTTTTATAGAGATAATAAAAACATTTCAAGTATATATACTGTTAAGGAAATGTATAGATATAATAACTGTAATTATTGTAAACATGTTTTAGAAGGGCAAAATGTTTTGGTGACAACTAGAAATTATGAAATAAATTTATTTGAAAGATTTGATTGTGAATCTATATATGTACTATATGTGGTGTTATGTGGGCTTTGTACCACATTTTATATAGTAAGAGCTATTGGGGGTTTTTTTTCAAAGATTTATGAGCATTTAGGAGCAGTAGAAAAACAGGAATTAACTAATGCCTTAGCTAGGCATGTGACTTTATGTCATCCTAATGAAAAGTTTTTTATAAATTTTCTGTAATAGATCAAGTTAGAAATTATGATTCCAGGTGGGATGCTGAGGAAGATCTTGATTGGAAGGAATATTGTTGGCTGATCAGGCTAAATGTCTTTGTTAATCCAGGGATTAATGACAGAGATAATTTTTAAGCAGTTCTGAAAAGGAAGGGGTTAAAGCATTAAAGTGATAGTCATATGACTTTTAATTAAGTTATTTATTCTTTGTTTGTTTGATTATACAACTTAGTCTGGTGAAGTTCTTTTTGAATGAAAACACTTATCATTTGTTTATTGTTTTATTAAAGTGTATTTTTTGATATTTGAGCCATTTTTGAACTGTTTTATAGTACATTTTGTTGTGGCTGGCTTGGTTATTATTATTTTTTTAAGCCTGTAGTTGGTTTAAACTGTAAAAATAATTAATACTTGTAACTTCAGATTTAGAGGAAAACTAGTAAAATGCAGAAAAATGAGAAAACCCACTCAAAACTGATTTAAATACCTAGGTATCATCATAGGTTAGTACTAGGCTAGTACTAGGCTAATTGCCCACAGAACCCACTTAAAATGCATAGCAAATAGTCAGATGCCTTCAGTTAATAGCTGTAACTTCCAATTAAGAGAAAACACAGTAAAATAATATATATATATATATATATATATATATATATATATATATATATATATATATATATATATATATACATACACACAAAGTTTAAGTAATAAAAAGTTTAAGCAGAATTAGTCAAAATTATTGAACATTACACATTTGTATCACATCGTCTGAGATTTAATAATTTACAATAAGGTATTATCCAGTCACAGCAACTAAAACATAAATGACAATTTGGAGAGATGACTAGATATAATTGTGTCTGGAAAATAAGTAGTGTTAGATATTTCACTGGATCAGACTTAAGGTTAGTAGAAATGTTGATATGGGTGATTGGTTGGTAGGGAGAGGGGGAAGGATAGAATGAAGGTTGTAGATTAAGGCAGAAGAAAGGTGAGTTTATGGTATAAGGCTATTAGTATGATTTATCCAGGTCAATAGTGAGGTCAGAAGAAGGATAGAAGAGGAGTTTGAAGTGGAAAAGAGTATGAGAGTAGTGCTTATAAGCTTACAAGGTAATGGTTAAAGAACCAGTCATTATATTTTATTCACTGGGATAACAGAATGACTTTTGAGAAGGGCAGAAAATAGTTAAGAGGAATGGAAGCAGGATGGAGATAATTATGGAAATTATAGTGCATGTGTTTGGGAGCAAGGACATATGTGATTTTTGAAAAAGTGTTTTTCAACGTTTGTTTGAAAGCCTTGAGGGATTCGATGCTAGGAATTTTAGATGGCAAAGCATTCCATAATTTAGCAATAACATGAGTGCAGTTACTTTGGTCGGCTCTTTTTGTGGGTTTATATACTTGCAGGAGGATTTTGTTAGCAGAGTGAAGGTTTCTAGCTAGGGCGTAAGATCAGATAGATTTTAAAGCAGGACAGCTATCTGGTTTGTATATTATTTTATGAGCCACAGAGAGTCCTACTAGGTTCAGGTAGTGAGGAAATTGTAACCAGTTGATTTTATGCAGGACATTACAATGGTGGGCACATTAAGATACCCCAGTGGCAAATCTGGCCATTCTATGATAGCATGTTTGAAGCTTGTTCAAGAGTGTTATACAAAGATTAGTGAGAATAGAGGCTGGATAAAGAAAGGTAGGAAGTAGGAAGGTGTTAGCAAGGGCTATTCTACTGGAAGTATCAATAAATTGTTTGTGTCTGTAAAGTTTACCTAGTTTGATATGTGTTTTTTTGTTACATCAGATATGTCTTGTTCATAGGTGAGCTTGTTGTCTATGGTCATTCCTAGGAGTTTTGCATGGCTGACGGTTTCGATTTGTGTGTTATTTTAGGAGTATATTTTAAAGTCAAGTGTAAGACGCTTTGGTGAGAAACCTTAGTTTTGTTTGGATTAAGTAGTAGTAGTTTATTGCTTAGCCAGGTTATGACAGAGGTAAAGACATTTTGAGTAGCGGTTAACAGGGGAATGGGGTTATTTGAGGTGGAGCTAATGGTGGCATCATCAACATATTTGGATAATGGTGCTTTGAGGTTGAGGCAGTATGAAGTTTGTTAACAAACATATTAAAAAGCAAAGGTCCCACAATGAGTCCTTGAGAAACTCGTGTGCTATTTAATTGGTATTTGGATAAGCTAGTTTGCCATTTGACACATTGTTGGTTTTCTGTTAGGTAATTAGAAAACCATTTTAGAGCAGTAGGGGAGCAGCCTAGTATGGAAAGTTGCAATACTAATTTGGAGTGAGACACTTTATCAAAAGCTTTTGATAGGTCAAGTAATAGTACAGATGTATATTGACTTTGTACCAAAGCTTTGTAAATGGTGTCTGTGAAGGTTAATAGTGTGGTTGTGGTACTATGTGCAGGATAAAAGCCATGTTGTAAAGGTGTGAGGAGGTTGTTATCAAGTAGACATTTTATTAGATGCTTGTGAATACATTTTTTTTCAAGTATCTTGAATAGAGGGGAGAGAATAGAGATAAGTCTGAAGTTAGATAGTTCTTGAGTTTTTCCACCCTTATTTAGGGAGGTGATAATGGATTTTTTTCCAGAGTTTGGGGACATAGGATTCAGAGATAGACCTGTTAATTAAGATGCTAACTGGATAGGCTATAGCATCGGCAGCAAGTTTTAAGTATTTGGATGAAAAGTTATCAGCAGACAAGGGGCAAGGCTTTAGTTTAGAAAATAGTCTATGAACTAGAGAGGTAGGTACAAGTTGTAATAAAGTGTTTTCTGTTGGGGGAAGAATTAGGGCTAGGATGGTTGTCTTCAGAATTAGTGCTGGATGATATCTCTGTATGGTTAGTGATATTATTATGTGCAGAGGAATTTGTAAGTTTCAGAATACTGTCAGTGAAATGGGAGTTAAACAACATATTAGCAATTTCAGTTATGTTCTTTGTCTGCAGCAGGAGAAGGGTTTTAGGATGTCCCTGGTGAAAGACGTTTTGATATGGATTTCCAGAATGTTTGTGGATTTAAATGGTTAGATAAGTGTACCTTGAGATAAGATAGGACAGTGGACTGATATTGGTGTGGTCAGTATATTTCATGACAGTACTTATCCAGCATAAGAAATTGATTGGATGAAATCTACAGCATTTCATATATGAAAGTTTATTAATGGTTAATCAAGATGGGTTCATATTTGGCAGAATATACTTATGGGGAATATCTCTTATGAAACAATATCAGAGCTTTAAGTACACAGATTATTGAACACCTACTTGGTATCAGAAATAAAAAGTAGTGAATCGTTATATAAACATTTACAGCACAGAGGTATAGGATGTAGATCTGCCTGTAAGACTAAAGTAAAGCTGAAAATTATAGGGAATGTAACAAGAATACCAGAGTAATGCAAAAATAACAGCTACTGAGTGTTTAGCACTATAACATCAACACTGCCAGGCATAAATGAAAGCTTTGAATTTACTTTTTTTAATAAACATATAAAATGCACAGCTAGACAATATATGTATAGATTTTGGAAACTACAGAGAGATAACATCTATTGGACATTTTACATTATTATAGATACAGTATTTCATATACATGCATGGAGCTGGTCAGTCCTGTAGTATTTCACTCATTCATACTGCAGTTATCTACTTAATGCATTCTAGGGTTATAGGGAAGCTGGGGCCTCCTTATGCTCATTGGGTGCAAGGCAGACAAGCTGGTGCTGAACAGCATGCCGTTCTATTGCAGTATGCACTCAGTGTTACACAGTACACTTACCCAATATGTTTTATGCAAGAAGAGTTAGTCTGCCATCCATTCATATCTCACTGTAAAAGTGACATAATTACAAGATTTTGTAGAAGGCTTTAATTGATCATATCTGTAACTTCTTGATTGTCCTTGTAATGAAACAGTCAATGTTTCTGCTTTTTACATTTTTACATTTAACATGGTTAATGCTATTCTGACGGGATTATTTCAGATTCTTAATGAAAGTGTGATTGTGTTTTCAGCAACCTTTATAACTGAGATCAAAATGCATCACAAACACATGGCTGTGATTGTCAACCATGATTACAAATATCACCAAAGAGCATTTTATAGATGGGGGTAAACCCTGTACCCTCAACATCTCCCACTTGTATATCCAGGGAGGCAAACCATTTATCCCATCTACTTTAGCCTTCCCTGGGAAGACATTTTCCACTGAGCCTCCTCACGTTCTGTTCTGCTGTGCTGTGTCTCCATCTTGGTATGGTACACCACATCAGCTTTGCTTCATGAATACTGAAGCAAACGTATCATTCAGCACTCTAATTATCCATTGTTCTGTGTTCTCCCACCCACTTTGCTCAGGCTGCTTGGGTCTGCCTTTTTCTTACATCTTTCTGCTAGACAGCTAATGAAGCTACCCCTTTGATTCTTTTTGTCAGGTGAATTTCAGCTTGTGCCTGTGTAACCCTTGCCTTTTTGGTCACATTTCTTCTTATACTATGCCTCTTCCAGCTCCCTGCCATCTTTTCCATCTCTTGTATGTCCAGTCTTTTGCCCTAATCTCTGCCATGGCCTGCCTTATGTCCCCTTATTTTTAGTTATAGATGACATGTATACTGAATTCTTCCTGCATGGGCCAATATCTGTATTGCAAACGAATGTAACAGTGGCACTGAAGATATCACGTCCCCAGTCTTATGATTGTTTTGCAAATGTTAACACAACACTAGAGTTTTCTTTTCAACCAGGGGTGCCATCAGTTATTACTTTTCCCAGCTAATTTGCTGTTTTAGACTGGCACTGGAATCATGCCATTTACATATGCCATAAATTAGGGCACTTCATTCATTCATTCAGTTATTGAAACTGATGTTTCGAGGCAATGTCTGTGCCTCAGTCCATACATACAGTATAACAAACGCAATATTCATTGCACTCCTGATTTACAGGATTTACAGCTTATATTAACTGTATTTTCTCCATATTTATTCAGGTGCTGTTCCATGAACTGAAGAAACCAGGTGACATTTGTATTATATTATATTATATTATATTATATTATATTATATTATATTATATTATATTATAGAGAATGGACAAATGTGTACAGAAGTAACTAATGCAGTACCTTACACAGAATAACTTATTATCCAACTCCCAGTATGGCTTCAGGCCACACCATAGCACCACCTCAGCCCTCCTCTCCTTTACTAATGCCATAAACCAAAACAGGAGTAACAATAGGCTATCCTCCACCCTCTTTCTTGACATATCAAAAGCCTTCAACATGGTCAACCATGAACTTCTCATTCTCTCAAGTCAATTTTCCTCAATAAGTACGCAATCCAGTGGTTCCAGTCCTACCTGTCTGGTAGACAACAGGCGGTATTATGGCAGGGTAAACTCTCCAACCAGCTACCTCTCACACTTGGTGTCCTTCAAGGCTCCATACTAGGTCCACTACTCTTCTCTATTTTTATCAACAACCTTCACACTGCTATCCCTAAAGCTACCTGTATTCAATATGCAGATGATTCCACTCTGATCTGCTCAGCCACCTCCCCATCCGAACTGCAAACTGCTAACCCAAAATACATTCAACACTATTGAGAACTGGCTAGCCAACCAATGCCTACTGCTGAACCCCAGTAAAACTAAACTTCTACTCTTCATCCCCACTAGTAGATCAGCCACACTTTCATTCTCTGTCACGTCTAACAATGGTACCTCTATATCTTTAGATCAACACACTCAGCTCCCAGGGGTTATCATAGACAATAATCTTAAATTTGACCTACAGGTCAACAAAACCATACAAACCATCAATAAGAAGCCTGGATCACTGTATAGAAACAAAATATTTTTAACCCCACTGGCTAGGACTACAATCGCCTGGTCACACCTACTCTCTACTATTTTATATGCCTCGCCAGTACTCTCAAACCTCAACAAATCCGAACGAGGTAAGCTCTCCCATAGCTACAACCATATTGCCAGATTCGCCACTGGCTCCACTTATAGATCCCACCACTGCCAGAACCTGAAACAACTAGAGTGGCTAGAACTGCCCAGCTTAATTCAATTTAATCAACTCTTAATAGCACACAACATTTTGTACCACCCTGAAGATACCCTCTCACTTATAAATATCATTAAGCCATATAGCAACCTGAGATCCCTACGGTCAGCCAACAAACTACTGGTCAAAACCCACAAAGCTAATAACGCTGCTGGTGAATCCCTGTTTGCCAACTTTGTTGGCAAAACCTGGAATTCATTGCCAAACTATATAACCCTACAGTCCTGTATAGGTCTCTTCAAAATAAAACCTCAAACAGTATCTCAAAAAGAACTGGCTTTGCCCATGTACCAACCCTGATTAAGTTACAAACTGAAAGCATAATCTCTATATATCGTAACTTGTAACTACTTCACCAAGCTATGTATCCAATCTGTGTCTAACCATGTGAATTGTGAGTCCCTATTAGGAAATACCACTAACCATTGTACATAATCACTTGTTTTATACTTTGTTTTATACTTTGTAATGGTATCCATGTAAATTTGTCTATTTGGAGCTTTTCTCCCCAGGCCTCCAGTCAGACTATCCCAGTATACAAATGTAAAATAAATAAAATAAATAAATAAATAAATATTATATTATATTATATTATATTATATTATATTATATTATATTATATCATTTTGTATTATATTATATAATTTATTATTGCTGTGAAAGTCTAATGGGTTAGAAATTAATTTTCAGTGGAGGCCAAGGGAGAAAAGCTACAAAACATTACAAAACATTTTAAGATCAATAATTTTACATTCTTTAAAAATAATTATACCAAATTACACATAATATAAACACATTGGTTAAGAACAGAAACAACAATTTAATAGTTAGAAGAATTTTAGCCAGTTTATAAAGACATTAAAGGTAAGTTAGTATAATACAAACAAGAGCTGCAATAAAAATTGAGAGAAAAGCAAGCTTATGGCATATTTAGAGGGGGAGCCAGGGGAGAGCAATTGCTAGAAGTGAGGAAGTGAGTAAAGAATGGAGATTAAGAAGATGTAAGTTATGAACTGGTATTTTTTCATATTTAGTAATAGAGTTTATCTTGATTTTGAGACGTACAGAGACAGCTTTTGACTAGAAAGTCTTTCAGAATGGTATTGAAGGATGGGAGGGAGGGTACTGACTTGCTGGATAGAGAAAAGGATTTCCAGGCCTTAGCAGCATGGTACTAGTATGGACAATGCTCAGCAGATTTGATTGGTTTGTGTTCAGAAAGGAGTTTTTGGTCATTGGCTCATAATGACTGACTGTGAACATAGTTGTGTAGAATGTCATCTGCATACTGTATTAGGGAGGCCTGTTGTATGGATGTGTGGAGGGTGTTGGTAAGAGAGTTAAAGAAAGGAAAACCAAGGATAGAAACTTGTGGTACACCGATGGTGACTGAGAGTTATGGAGAGAGGGTGGAGTGCCAGTTTACTCACTGATTCCTATTGGATAGGTAGCTTTTGAACTATAGAAAGGCAGACTGAGAGAGACCTAATGAGGACATTTGAAGTAGAATCTTGCTGTGTTAAAAGCTTTAGAAAAGTCTAGAAATAAGGAGGTGACTAGTTTGCTGTTATCTTTAGATTTATTGACAGTATCTATATAGGTTAGAAGTGCAATGTTAGTACTATGGGAAGGAACAATGACATGTTGTTGGGGGACAGGAGTTTTTCCTGCAGGAGATGGTTTAGCAATTGTTTTTGAATACATTTTTCAAATATTTTAGAGAAGGGAGATAAGATTGCTATAGCTCTGAAGAAAGGGAGCATGGGATTCCTGGATTGACTTCTTTATAAGGATTGAGACAGGGTAGGCAATGCTATTAACTGCTATTTTAAGGTATTTGCCTGCAAGGTCATCAGCTGAAATATAGCACAGTTTGAGTTTGTTTAAGAGTAGTTTTATATAGAATGTGGGCATAGGTTTGAAGATGAAAGTGGGTGTAGTGATATGTGGCTGCTGGGCCGGCTTAGGATTAGATGTTGGGGGAGAGATGGTTAGAGATGCTTTACTATCTATGGAATAAGAGCTGAATTGTGCAGTTTCAAGTGATAAGTTATTGAGAGAGGGGTTATGGTTGAATTTTTGGCCAGGATGCAAGATTTATTTAATGGCTGTCCAGAATATGTTATGTTATTTTAGTGTAGTGTTTTGTCTTCATTAGTTTGCCTTTTAGTATGATTGCGAAGCATTCTGAAGTTTTCAAAATATTATGGTGTTTTATATTTCAGCTATTCTTTCCATGCGTTTTTGCTATCCTGCATTAGCATTAGACTCTTTTTGGATAGCCAGATTGCATTATTTGTTTTCAGTCTCTTCTTTCTAGGAAGTGCAAAGCTGTTTAGGATATTCAGGAAAGTTGTATTGAATTCATGTACAGAATTATCTAATAGGAGGATTTTTAGGAAGTGCCAGTCAATAAATTATAGGTCATTGACGAACATTTCTGGATTAAACTTGGAGAGGTTGCATTTTGTTTTATAAACATGCTGCTTAAGTGGATGTGTGAAATGTCCAGTTGTATAGATTGAGAGATTATCACAAAGACTGTCAGACATTTTATAGATGTGGTGCATTTGTTAGGGTCTGATACCAGGATCCAGTCTAATAGGTAATTTGACATTTTGTTATAATGCATTGGGGGTATTAATTAGTTGTGTAAAATCAAATAAGTTCATGCTAGATGTATGGGAGTTAGAGTTTATGTCCCACCAAATGACATTCACATCACTTTGTAATATTATTTCTTTTTTATTTTTAAACACCTTTATTGAATTATCTCTTGTGACATAGTTAAATTTACATTTATACAAAAGTAGTCATCACTTAAAACATAAGCAATTATACATTTATATAAAAAAACAAACCACACTGACACATCCTAGTTGCAAGCATTTTACATCATAAACCATACTGACACACTTCCAGTTGCAACATTATACATTACTTATAATATACCCAATCAGTTTCAGTCAAACATTACATAGCTCATTTAAGTCCTGCCTTCTTTTAAACCTCATTCCTCCCCTGTATGTATTGTTCTCACAATTCCCATTTTTTCCTATGTTGTGCCTTTCTAAAGACTACAATTCCAGTTGTTTTATCTCTGTTACTGTATTCACGACTAATATAGTTGGTTTAGAT